>NC_061103.1:35732037-35737037 GCF_015104395.2 Macrobrachium nipponense | reverse complement strand
CCTATACTTTGTTAAGGTCTCTTTGTAGAGAGTTCCTATCTTCATCACAAGTAATTTCTCTACTTATTCTTGTGTCATCGGCGAAACTACTCACTACCGAGTCCTTAACATTACTGTCTATGTCTGCAATCATAATAACAAACAGTAATGCAGCTAACAACGTACCTTGTGACACACAGGAAATAACCTTAGCTTCATCCGATTTCTCATCATTTGCAATAACTATCTGTTTTCTGTTGTGTAAAAATTCTTTTAACCATCTTCCTACTTTGTCCACTATATTATGTTTTCTAATTTTCTTAGCTAATATATTATGATCTACCTTGTCAAAAACTTTTGCAAAGTCTAGATAAACCACATATGTTTCATTTCCGTTTTTCATATATTTGTATATGTTCTCATGGTGGACTAACAGTTGGGTTTCTGTACTTTTTCCGGGTACAAAACCATGTTGTCCTATATTAAACAAATTATTTTTTATCAATTTTTTCATATTTTTCTTCATTACCCTTTCATACACTTTCATAATATGTGATGTTAGACTCACAGGCCTATAATTACTTGCCTCTAGTCTTGATTCACTTTTGAAAGTAGGGGTAATATATGCTAATTTGTGCTCATCATAAATCTTGCCTGTATCTACACTTTGTCTTAATAATATTGCAAGTGGATTTGCGATAGAATGAACTACTTTCTTTAACAAAATAGCAGGGACACCATCAGGCCCAGCTGCAGCTCCATGTTTAATTTCATTAATAGCCTGCACAATATCGGCTTCATTTAATATCAATGTCTGATAAATATTCACTATTTTCATCCCTTATTTCTGTATCATTATCTTCATTATCTGTTGCATATTTCCTTTTTTCCATTCGTTAATCTCCCTTCAATTCTTAGAGGGCCTATTTCTATTCTTCGTTTATTCATCTTTTTTGCATACGAGTACAATAGCTTGGGGTTTTCCTTTATATTTACTAGGGTTTTTTCTTCCAAGTCCCGTTTTTCATTTTCTTTTGATTGTATAATCTTTTGTTCTGCATTTTCTATCTTACTTTTTAGTTCCGTCACTTTCCATGCATCTTTTTCTTTTGCAAGACCTTTTTTCCACTTTCTGATTTTCTGGAAAAAGATTCTTCTGTCTCTTGCTATGCATGACTGATGTTTACTTTTCTTCTTCGGTATATATTTATCCATTATTTTCCCTAATATTTATATAATATCTCCATATTTACCTGTATATCATCACTTACGAAAATGTTATCCCAATCTTTGTTTAATTTTTCATTTATTTCTGACCACTTTATATTTTTACTGTAGAAGTTGTATTTTCCATATCCTTCCCACTTTTTCATTTCATGCTTATCTCTGCTTTCATTTGCTTTGGAATGGACTGTTAATTCTATTACATTATGGTCTGAAATACTCGCATTATAAACTATTATTTCTTTAACATAATTCACCTTGTTCACAAATACTAGGTCTAAAGTATTTTCCTTTCTTGTTGGCAGGTGATTTATTTGTAGAATGTTGTATTCTAGTAGCATATCTAATAGCTTATCGAATTGCCTCTCATCTTCTGCACTACTATTACTCTCTTTTTATATGTATAAATACAACAGCAATCTCCTATTCGTTCTTTCCAATCTACGAAAGGAAAGTTAAAGTGTCCGGATAGGAGAATAGTCCAGTCCTTGTGATTTCTACATATATCATCGAATTTTTCTATTATTGTGTCAAACTCTTTAGTGTTAGGGGGTGTCTAGATTACTATGTTCATTATTTTTCAGATTCAAATTCTACCGCTATTAGTTCACATTCTGAGTTACTATATTTCTCATATATTTTTCCTTGTTTTTTGTCTTTCCCATATATCGCGGTTCCCACTTGATTCCTATTTTTTCTGTCTGATCTATAATTGTGGAACCCTTTTATTTGATCGTCATTTCCAGTCTCTTGGGAATACCAGGTTTCACTTATATTCATTATATCTATTTTTTTTTTCAATTTGGGTTAGTTCTTCTAAGTAATATATTTTTCTTTTTGAGTTATTCGTAACTAAACCCTGCGCATTCATCACTATGATGGTTTGCGTGTTTTCTCCTTCATTTATATGGGTAATAATAAGGATTTTCCCCATGTCTCTTTCCTGTTTTCTGGTGTATGTTGTTTTTTTTCTTTCATTTCCAGAAATTCTGACATTAAAAAATCAAACTTTTCCATAATATTTGATCTTCCTTCATCATAATTATTCATTTTGTGTCTGAATCTGCAATTTTCTCCGTATCTGCACCATCCCCTAGCATCGTATATACAGATTTATCTCTTGAGTTGTATCTTGGAGAGAGAGAGGTAAAAAATACCTGTTAATTAATTTCATTGTTGGAGGGAGAGAGAGAGAGAGAAAGTTGAAAAATACCTGTTAATTAGAGAGAGAGAGAGAGAGAGAGAGAGAGAGAGAGAGAGAGAGAGAGAGAGAGTTGAAAAATACCTGTTAATGAGAGAGAGAGAGAGAGAGAGAGAGAGAGTTGAAAAATACCTGTTAATGAGAGAGAGAGAGAGAGAGAGAGAGAGAGAGAGAGAGAGGTTATAATACCTATTAATCAATTTCTTTGTCGGAGAGAGAGAGAGAGAGAGAGAGAGAGAGAGAGAGAGAGAGAGAGAGGTTAAAAATACCCATCAATTAATTTCTTTGTCGGAGAGAGTTGAAAAAATATCTGTTAATTAATTTCATTGCTGGAGAGAGAGAGAGAGAGAGAGAGAGAGAGAGAGAGAGAGAGAGAGAGAGAGAGTTAAAAATACCTGTTAATTAGAGAGAGAGAGAAAGAGAGAGAGAGAGAGAGAGAGAGAGAGAGAGAGGTTAAAATATCTATTAATTAATTTCTTTGTCGGAGAGAGAGAGAGAGAGTTGAAAAATACCTGTTAATTAGAGAGAGAGAGAGAGAGAGAGAGAGAGAGAGAGAGAGAGAGAGAGAGAGAGAGGGGTTAAAATACCTATTAATTAATTTCTTTGTCGGAGAGAGAGAGAGAAGAGAGAGAGAGAGAGAGAGCGAGCTGTTAATTAATTTCATTGCTGGAGAGAGAACTGCAAAAATACCTGTTAATTAGAGAGAGAGAGAGAGAGAGAGAGAGAGAGAGAGAGAGAGAGAGAGAGAGAAGCGTGTCCCAGGGTACAATTGCCGTGAATGAAATATCCTAGCTATAGAGTCTTCACTACAATATTCAAGTTGAACTTTACAACTGGGCCGTCCCACAAGTCATGGCTACAGGAGGAAAAGGAGGAGGAGAAAGATGAAGCCAAACCTCACTTTCTTTTCTAGTGGAAGTACATAGGCAACTGTGGGCTTTCTATACATCTATATTGTCAGAGAAAGACAAAACTAGCTTTCTTTTCTGGGGAAAGTACGTTGGTAACTGACGGCTTTTTGTACCTCTCAATTGTCAGAGAAAGTCAAGGCTCACTTTCTTGAGAAAGTACGTAGGCAACTGATAGCATTTCCGTACCTCCCTATTGCTTTCTTTTCTAGGGGAAGTACGTAGGTACCCGAAGGATCACCATACCTGTAGGGAAAGTGCGTAGGTAACTAGTTGTTTTTTGTACCTCTCTAGTGTGGAAGAAAGCAAAGGCTCACTTTCTTTTCTAGGGAAAATATTTGGGTAACTGAGGGCTCTCTACACCTTTATTGTGGGAGAAAGCCAAGGCTCCTTTCTGTTCCGGGGAAAGTACGTGAGCAACTGAGGGGTTTCTAAACCTCTTTCTTGTAGGAAAAAGTCGAGGCTAGCTTTCCTTTTTATAGAAAGTCCACAGGCAATTGAGAGCTTTCTTTAACTCTCCATTGCAGGAGAAAGCCAAGGCTCGCTTTCTTCTCTAGAGAGGATACGTAGGCAACCTCTCCTGTTGTAGGAGAAAAGACAAGATTCACTTTCTTTTCTCGGGAAAGTATGCAGGCAACTGAAGACTTTCTGTACTTTCTTAATGTAAGAGTAAGTCAAGGCTAGGTTCCCTTTCTGTACCTCTCTCTAGTCGCAGAAGCTTCCTTTTCTAGCGAAAGTACGTAGGCAACTTATGGCCTTTCCTTACCTCTCTATTGTCAGAGGAAGTCGAAGACTAGCTCTCTATTTTGGTTAAAGTACGTGGGTTTTAAATCGCTTCCAGAAAAAGTAATAGGCTCTTATTTCCTGGTGTCTTTATACGTCTGATAAACTATAAAAGAGGTTGAAGTCTTTACTCATATCAAAATAATCATCCTTACTTCGAGAAATGTCACCCATTTTATTTTATTTTATATCTTATGGCGTACTTAAGAGTCTCTGAACTTTTTATTTCTTTGTGATGTAGCCCGACCTCCTTTCCGAAAGTTGGATAAATGTCACCTTCTCCTCAGAATAATGTGACATTTTTCGATTATTGACCGGCTGGGTCTCGTAACGCCTACGTTAATCTGGCAGCAGAGGTACCTAGTAGGTACTCTCTTCATCAATAAATCTATTACTCCCTTGGGAAAAAATAATTTACTTTGGGTTTTTTTTATAAAACCAACGTCAAAATTCACTCTTTCCATCTAATGGTAACATGATTTATTACTAGAATGAGAGATTTGGCCCCCCAAAAAAGTCATTTTCCTAAAAACTAGAAAAACAAACGTCTCAGAATCGTATAAAAATACCAGTTTCACTTAACTACTCTACGGTTTTAATGTGTTCCACCACGTAGGGAGGTAGCGTTGTCAGTGTACCTCAAGTGATGCACTGTAAGCATTACTAGAAGGGATTTGCAATATCCCATCGGCCCCTAGGTGCAAACACATTTTAGCCTATTACTGTAACTCTATTCTAGCTTAAATTCTCCAGTCTTACTGACCAACGTCTTATACCATTCGATCGGAGTCCTTCATCTCCTTTATTCTCTGAACCTTTATCTAGCTGTTCAACCACTCCAACTCCCTCTTGTCACTTGTTTTCAAAGTCGATTGGCCGAAAGTATCCCAGATCTTAGCTTGACA
>NC_061103.1:35724537-35727037 GCF_015104395.2 Macrobrachium nipponense | reverse complement strand
TTTGGGAAATGTTTTGTTTACCTGTCGTATGTTAACCTCCAAGAGTGAGAAGGTCAGTACACCAATCCAGACCACAGGTACACCAAAGGAGAAAGAGTATACGATGATAACCAGTAGCAGTTGTCGATTCCTGAAAAAAAAAAAAATAGTAATAATAATAATAATAATTATATGGTTTTGATTGTAATGGTAATATAGATGGCTATTGTAGGAAGGTCTTGAGACCATATGTTTGAGGTTTGTTTTGTACTTTCTGTAGGAATTAATAACTTTGTTGTTGAGTTTTAAACTATTTTTATTGCTATTGCTTTTGTGCTTCGAACTTTCCGAGTCTATGGTACTAGCTCCTTTGTTCATTTTTTTTTTTACATATTTTTTAACCTTTCACTACATTTTCCTTCTATTCGATAAGGTCATCGGGTCACTATAATTAGAGAGCAGAGAGATAATCTGGTGAATTGTGAGGAAAATGTCTTAATTTTGACTCAGTCTTACTATTTTTTGGGTGATGTTCCCCCCATGGAAGGTTCCACCAAGTTGACTTGGTTGTTCACACAATTTTAGATTATGGGGTCTTTATATTAGTTACATTTTCCTGTTATCAGTTCTACTTTTAGTTTATAAATTATAGTGTTTATCCAGTGTAGCACGAAGGAACACTTACCGTGGATTTAAAGATATAGTTTTTACATGCAGTACCATTCTTGTTTTATATGAATATGTACCACTGAATAAAAACTAGTTTCAGTTGAGAATCTTGGGTTCTATCTATACAGTCTATTTAAACATACACAGGAATTGATGGCCTATTTTTGGGGAGTCCAATTCCCCTACGGTGTTGACATATTGACCTACCCAAGACAGACACGCTCACAGTCTTAATCCTAGACTACTTTTGGTAATTTGACCCACCAGGTTTACCTAAACGGCCTCCAAAGAACAGAAAAAAGGTAAAAAAGGTGAGGTAGAGAATCTTACTTGATAATGGCCTTGATTCCAGCCAGAAAGTCTATCTTTTCCTGAGCAGACGAAGCTGAGGGCGGGGAAGGGGGCACCGCAGGAAAGTAAGCGATCACAGCTATCAGCAGGACGGCTGCGGCACCAAAATCTGCAGAAAGTTAAAAAAAGATTATGCGATTTCCTCCTACAGAAAAACTAATGAAGATTGTTTGGGGTCTCGTATTGACACAGAATGTTTAGTAAACTGGCTAGTGTTTAGAGAGGTAGCCTGCAAATGATTAGACGTACACTAGGCTCAAGTAATATATGAATATCGAGCCTAGTTGAAGAGGTAACCTGCAAATAATTAGACCTACGCAGTTCTGGCAATTTGAAATATGTGATTGTCCAGCCTGTCTAAAGAGGTATAGCCTGTTGTTTGGAACCATGCAACTCTAAAAGATCCAATAACTATAAGATGAATTCCCACAGAACACAGAGTATACCACTTACGTATGTACATGAGTTTCATGATGTCCCCACGAATATCCTCCGGCGATGTCTCCTCTGTGGGCGCTCTGACGATCAGAGGACCCATGTAGATGGCAGCTCCTCCTAGCTGGCACCACAGTGCTCCCACGGCTGTGAAAGTTGATGAAGAAAGGCTTAGTACAACAGATTTATATAAACGAAAGTACGACAGAAAGGAGGGAAAGTGGCCAAGATATAAATGCAGAAATAGGCCTAACTGAAAGAAAAAGGAACACTTTGATATGTTTATATAAAATAAGGGAAAGAGTAATTAGAGATAGTGGCCATGAAGCAAATGAAGACACAGGTCTAATCATGAATAGACTATGGTAAATTTCAAGTGAACATCGTACTAAAGCTTAGGAACACTGCTTGAATTGGCACCATCTGTCGTCAAGAAATCACAGGTCACGTGAAATGACCCAGCCTCCCCAGACAGAGGTCAATATATTCAGGTCACACAAGGAAACTTCAGTGGAGCTAGTCAAATGTGATAGCTGTAATCACATTTCAGTTCGTCGCGTTCTTGGTGGATTTGAAATAAACGGGACTAATAGGCTTACAAATGGCCTAGTTTATGACTGTCCCCAAGTTAATTAGCTTCTTACCTGTGGCTGTAGTCCTCTCGTCAGGGGGAAACCAGGTCGCTGCCACCATGGCAGGCAAGGACAAGGTCAGACAGGCTGCGAAGGCGTTCAGGATGCTTCCTATGTGGCACAATCTGCATTGAGGAGGAGGTAAAGGATTCATTTACAGTAACGACGTAAAGGAAATGAGTCTATAGGCCCATGTAAGATTGGAAATAAAATATGTAATATTGATTTCATCATGAAAATCATGCGTTTGACTGATAAATTTTCAAGATAGATTATTGCTAGAGTAAGGATCTAAGGGGAATGAATCTATAGGCCTATTCAAGACTTAAAGTAAGTTGCTATTTTATCGATAGACTGATAAATTATTGCGAGAAGTCTATGGCTTTATTAGCCTATCAAATTGGAGATAGCTGTGATATATCTTTTAAAATCGG
>NC_061103.1:35692766-35724037 GCF_015104395.2 Macrobrachium nipponense | reverse complement strand
AGCCAAGAAAGCAGTGGAGTCCTGAGGGATAGTGGTCAAAGTAATGTAAAATTGAAAAAGGAAAATTCTAAACAAAGTGATCGAGTTGTGAAGGAGAGTAATTCAAGCATGATATTTGTTGAGAAATTTTCCGAGTCGTTCAAAGTCACAGACTGTAGCCACGCAATACTCCCTACCTTTTCTTGCATTCTTCAGGGAGAGACAAGATTCGTTGCATGAGGGACAGCAGGTGTCAGTCAAAACTTCATAACAAGAGAGGGCAAAGTATGAAAACTTGCCTGTCATAAATTCTGATCTCAGAATCAAAATCAATGGATTTAACTCTTCAAAAGTTTATCATACTAAGTCTTACAAAGTGCCTTTGATGATTGGAGATCATATTTACGAGATTGAAGCAACGGGTGTGCCCTCTATTTCACACTTCATTGCAAATTGCCTGGCTTGCAGAAAATTGTTCGGGAATTTATGAACAGGGGATATTCCTTGGCTGATGATTTCTTGAAGGACGGAAAAGATGAAATTAATAACATAGATTTTATTCTTGGGTCAAATTTTGCTTATTGTCTTCCTGAAACAACAGTTTCATTTGGGGGTAATGAGAATGATGCACCGTCGGTTTATTCCTTGACTGCCGCAGGTGTAATGCTAGTGGGTAACACAGATCAAATTTGGAGCAATTTGAAGCACCTCCCTCCTTGTTTTGGGGAAGAAAAGACAAAAGCTGAAGTGCCTTTGTATACCTGTGAGGATCTTGCCCTTTCAAGTCATAATTCTTTAGATCCTCTCCTAGATTGTGATGATCTGACTGAAAGTGAAGGCAGGATAACAATTGTGAACGATGCAGGGAGAATCAACTATGCTTCCTTGGAAAGAGCTACTCAAGAGATCCTTGATAAGTGTTGCACAGATACCTTAAATTAGAACAGCACATTTATTTTCCCGAGATATTCAGGTATTTTGACAGTGATTCTAAGTTCGTTAAAGATATCCCAAACATTGTTAATCAACTCAATGTATATCCTGATAATGAGGGAATTCTAAGAGTGAAAAGCAAATTCTCAAGATGGAAAAATGATAAGAATTACAGATTTCCTGTTTTGCTCCCTAAGAATAGCTACATCACAAAATTAATTGTTTTAGATTTGCATGAGAAAATGTATCACTCAGGCTGTTACAAGGTTTTGTCTGAATTAAGAAGACAATTTTGGATTCCACACTGTTTCTCTGTTGTGAAACGCATCCTGCAAGAATGCATACTTTGTAGAAAACTGAATCAGAGAGCTATTAAACTAAATCAATCTCCCTACAGGTTATTCAGACAAGAACCACCCAGTGTTCCCTTTCGTACAATATTCATAGATCACATAGGCCCTTACTTTGTACTTTACAATAGCAAAAAGGTGAAAGTCTGGATTCTTTGCATAACTTGCCTTCGGTCGAGGGCTATTAATTTAAAAGTTTGTCTTGACATGACCTCAGGTGAGTTCATTAGAGCTTTACAGCTTCATTCATTTGAATATGGAGTGCCTGAATTATGTTTATCTGATCTTGGTTCATCCTTAGTTGCAGGAGCTAACATAATTACTGACTTTCTGAATGATCCAGAAACCCAGAATTTTTTTGAAGAACAAGGAGTACGTCCATTAAAGTTTGAGCAATATTTTAAAGGCCATCATCCTCTTGGGGGATTAGTAGAAGTATGTGTGAAGATGGTCCGCCGCCAGTTGCTTCATTGCTCAATCAAGAAAAAAATGAAAAATGTTCTTCAGTTTCAGAGATTTTGAGTTTGTGGTTTCACAACTATTCACTTGGTTAATCGAAGGCCTATTGCTTTCTCGGAAGGTCTAAGAGATACCAGTGATGACGTAATTCCAGACCCTATTACCCCAGAGAAGTTAATACATGGCTTGGACTTAGTGTCTTTGAATCTTATTCCAGCCATGCAGCCGCTTCACACTAGCAATGATCCTGATTGGTCTTTAAACACTGACCCTATTGATACCATAAGAACCAGTTATGAGAAACTGAAGAAAGTGCGCACGCATATGATAGAAACCTACAATGCAGAATTTTTGAATAATTTGATGACTCAAGCTGTCAATGATAAAAGTAGATATAAGCCGGTTACCCACACAAAAAAATTACAAGTAGGGGACCAATTGTACTGATAAAAGAAGAGAATTGCAAACCTACTAATTTCCCATTGGCAGTTGTTAAAGACATTAAAACTAACGTAATTGATGAAGTAACTGACGCTGTTCTGCTTAAAGGTAAAAACAGGGAGATGGTTCGACGCCACGTCACATCTTTAATCCCCATATTAACGCGCAATGAAATGTCACAATCAAATATTAAAACATTGAAAGATCATATTTCTTTTAATATTACCGATCCCACGGCAAACCTAGGGGAAGATAAGCCCCAGAATAAAGAGAGGCCCAAGAGGAAAGCTGCTCTGCAAAGCATGCAAAAGACTCGAGGTATGATCAGTGACATTTGAGGAACCTTTCAGGAACATAAACTGTATATAGTTTGGGTTTATTAACTGTACATAATTTTGCTCATTTCACACAATTATATATATTTTCCATATATAATTTGAGATTAGTCCTAACTTTACTAAGGATAGAAATGTAGAATCCTTGGCCTGGAATGTAAAAAGAAAAGGCTGAAATTTTTCTAGTTATTCCAGAGTTCTACATTTAACAAAACATTAATGTAGAACCCTTGGTGTGGAGTGTAAAGAAATATCTTTATGCTTTTCGTATATTTCTGTTGTACTGAAAAGTACATTATGTCTTTTGTTTACTTTGATGGTGGTTGGAACTATGGGCATTTGTTTAATGGTAATTTGTTTTATGGTTATAGGATAATGTGCGACTTTGTTTACTATTTGAGCCTGAATAGTACTTGAAACTGACTGTTTGACAGTTAAATATCCACTCACTCTGCCTTTTGAGTATTTATATTCAGCGGTGCAGAATCCAGGCCAGAGGCAGATGCCAGTAGACAGTTTTTCCAGCGGAGGAGATCAGGATTCCAGTCCAGAGACCAGCACAGAAAGCAGTCCCGGAGTGGAGTGGCACCAGACCTTTGAGATTTTCTGACAATTATTTTTACCCTGGAGTTTTCAAGTGTCATGGAGGATAAACTCCACCTAGGCCGAGCGTTAGGATTTCATGTTCGGAGAGAGGCAACACGAGTAACTGGACTTAGTAACTGGACTTATCATCTTACCACGAAAGACCAGGATCTAAAGAAACGTAAGTCAGTTGAGAGACCTTATGCAGGCTCAAAAGGATTGATCTGTTTCTTAGATATAATTTACGCTTATTATAGTTTAAATTATGGTCGCCAACACGTCGAAAAATTAAAGTAAAGGATTTTATCATTATAATTACCATTATTACTTGTGCCTTTGGTTTATAAACCAGTAGAGTTTCATTTTGACTAAGATTAACTACGAACGTAATTCAAATATATTTTTTCTTATTTAGTAACGAGTGTTCATTTACGAAATTTACGTTTTCACGAAGCTAGCTTGCTGAATTTCTTTCCCTTCTCGTTAAATTCGTCGATTTATTTCTTACGTTAAATTGATTCTTTTCAAGAGCGTATATTCTTTTTATTATTTTAGGTCCTTTACATATGGTAGATGATACTGAGGAGAGGAAGATGGTGCATACATCCGAAGACAGCTCTTTGGGTGATTTCCTCTCAAGATGAGAAACGGCAGTTCAACATTTATAATTTCACTTATTAAACTCAATAGTTTTCTTCGTCTTTGGTTTAAATCATCACTGTCAATTCATAATTTTTACCATATATTTCCCCAATTTTGACCCTCTCTTTCTGCGTCTAGCTATTTATAAAAATGTCCTCATTTATTTCTTCTTTCTCCTCCTCCCCTCCACCGCCCATCGTTTAGTTTTAGTCTCTTCTTTTCCCTCCCAAAAATTTCCCTTCATTCCTTCACTACCAAACCAATGAATTAAATTTCATAAATCTCAAAGGGCCAACCAGAAGGATTTATTTTCCAAATAGTTCAACAGAACAGAGACAACTTGGCTTCATAACAGCTGCAGGTGGACAGACTGAGAGGACATTCAAAAAAAAAAGGGGGAGTACTGTAGATGGAGCCTGGGTGCATTGGAAAGATTGGAAAAGTTTGTAAAAAGAAATGAGAAGACCTGAAGAATAATAGTTAATTACAAAAGTGGAGCATATAGAAGGAGCAAGATTAAGACCATTAGGAAGGCCAAGGAAGTCATGTAAAAGACAGATGAATGGGTGCTCAGGCAGAAAGTATACAGCAGAGAGAAGAGTAGAGACAACTCATTGCATATCTAGCCTGATAATGGGAACATCTGACGCAAAAACCTAACAATGATAACGACTAAGGGAGAGACTGATAAAAAATCACTAAATAATACATCAAAATTGGGGACATACTCCTTGATTTTATTTAGGAAAATCTGATTTTTCAATAACTCAGCCAGCAGGTATTTCTGTTTCTGATTAAAATACCTGGCAGAGGGAACAAGAATGTGTTAAACTTTTAGCAATTATTGCAGCATCAACACCCAAGTGTACAACTTCCCTCTACCATAAATTCCAGTCTTCTTAAATCATGAAATGAGGGCAACTATACCTGTTACCTCATGTCACAATGGAAACCTCTTGAATATTTACTGTTTCATATAATACCCCATACCTACATCTTTGTCTGGTTTTTATTTTCAGGATGAGCAGGGACCCACAGAAATGGTTAAACGTACAGCAGTGTTAGCGATGAAAAATCACAGATTAAAGCAGTTTTGTTGCAAAAATTATAATTATTATGGTAGGGCTATGAAAGCCAAATGGGTGAGGGCCAGATGGCACAGAATTTTATTTCCCCAAGATGGCAAATTTGTAACCAGGAATGCATTTAATTGCAGTTGCTTTTAAACTATAAAAAGGCAACAAAATACATTAGTGAACACTGTACCTCATTACCGCATTTGAAAGTTGTACACAAACTTTCACCATTGCAATATTTGAAGGTTGTGCCATACAAATCCCTATCACATTAACAAAAATACTAAACTGGAAACAGGAAAATGAACCTAGGTTTACAAAATACACGAACGTAGCAGTTTTACTGTTATTTATTTTACAAATATGTTCTTCTTTACATTATATAGTACAAGTATTGAGAAAACTATACACACAAACACACACACATATAAAATATATGTACTCGACAATAAAAACGAAGGAGAAACCAGGGGAGAAAGGAAATAGAGTTCTTAATTTGTCCCAACAGTTTCACCTTCCATCAGGCCTCTTCCAGGGGACTTTATTGACTAATCAGTTGAAGAAGAAAAAAAAATACATTGGACATATGTTTACATTTGACTTTAAGACTTACATAAAATATAAACAAGTAAAAGTGGTTAATGGTGCTTACATTTTTACATGTCTATATATTTTATTTAAGTCTTGAAGTCAGATGTAAAATTATGTCCAGTGTATGTTTTTTCTTCAGCTGATTAGTCAAGAAAGTTCCCCTGAAGAGGCCTGATGGAAGGCGAAACAGTTTGGACAAATTAAGAACCCTATTTCCTTTCCCTCCTGGTTTCTTCTTGGTTTTCATTATGGGGTACATTAAGATATTTCATCTTCGTGATTGAGGAGAATACAACCAAATATATAAATATATATATGAATATATACCTATATATATATATATATATATATATATATATATATATATATATATATATATATATATATATATACTATATATATATATATATCATATATACATACATACATATATATATATATATATATATATATATATATATATATATATATATATATATATATATATATATATATATATATATATATATATATATATATATATATAATAAAAGGAGCCCATAAAAACACCAAAATATAGAGAGAAAAGTACTATATTTCAGAGACTGCTGTCTCCCTCTTCAGGTAGATGAATGAGAAAAGTTTACAGAAAAGGTGGTATTTATACCAAGAGATCCATCCACAGGCAAGCCAATTTAGGTCACCCCCGCTGATAATCTTCCTTTAATCTTCTTAAGCGTTGATTGAATGAAAACCTTGTCGATCATATCTGAAATCCATGCTCCTTTCGAGATGTTCATTAGCTGCCTCTCTTTTATTAAGGCCGATTCCATCATTTGACTCTTGTACCGGCAGTTGCTGCTATAAATTACACGTGACAAATTCCAGTTTCATTCTATGGTTATGTTTATTTATATGGTTGAAAATAGCTGAGTTCTGTTGTCCATACCTAACTGACCATTTGTGTTGTATTAATCTCTGGGGAAGTGATTTACCTGTAAATCCGATGTAAGATTGGTCACAGTCCTGGCATGGGATTTGGTAAACCTTAGTGTCCTTGGGAGATGTCTTTTGTTGGACGTTAGTCAGGGATTTGGCTAAGGTGTTTGGGTAAGTAAATGCAAAAGGGTTAGATTTTCCGAGTGTCTGAGTCACCTTCTTAATCGTGTCCAGGTGAGGAATTTTTATTTTATTGTTGGGTGTATCTCTGGTCTTGTCTTTAGGGGGTCGGTAGAAAATTACGTTTGCTTTGTGGATAGCTTTCTCAATTATATGGTCAGGATACTTTAATGACGAAAGTTGCTTGCGAATTAGTTCAAATTCTTTTTCCAGGAAATCTGGGGAACAAATTCGTAAGGCTCTTAAGAACAGGTTGCTGGCTACACCTATCTTGATAGCAATGCCGTGATAGCTAAGTAGTGAATGTATGAAAGTGAGAACATTGGTTTTCTGTATATGGTAAATTTGTATTCTGTCGTGTCTCTGATTATTAAAACATCAAGAAAAGGAATTTCGTTGTCTGTTTCCCATTCAACTTTAAATTTGATGCTGGGCACTAATGCGTTTAATTTAAAAATACTTAAACGCATTAGTGCCCAGCATCAAATTTAAAGTTGAATGGGAAACAGACAACGAAATTCCTTTTCTTGATGTTTTAATAAACAGAGCCACGACAGAATACAAATTTACCATATACAGAAAACCAACGTTCTCACTTTCATACATTCACTACTTTAGCTATCACAACATTGCTATCAAGATAGAAGTAGCCAGCAACCTGTTCTTAAGAGCCTTACGAATTTGTTCCCCAGATTTCCTGGAAAAAAAAATTTGAACTAATTTGCAAGCAACTTTTGTCTTTAAAGTATCCTGACCATATAATTGAGAAAGCTATTCACAAAGCAAACTTAATTTTCTACGGACCCCCTAAAGACAAGACCAGAGATACACCCAACAATAAAATAAAAATTCCTCACCTGGGCACGCTTAAGGTGACTCAGACCCTCGGAAAATCTAACCCTTTGCATTTACTTACCCAAACACCTTAGCCAAATCCCTGACTAACGTCCAACAAAAGACATCTCCCAAGGACACTGGGGTTTACCAAATCCCATGCCAGGACTGTGACCAATCTTACATCGGATTTACAGGTAAATCACTTCCCCAGAGATTAATACAACACAAATGGTCAATTAGGTATGGACAACAGAACTCAGCTATTTTCAACCATATAAATGAACATAACCATAGAATGAAACTGGAATTTGTCACATGTAATTTATAGCAGCAACTGCCAGTACAAGAGTCAAATGATGGAATCGGCCTTAATAAAAGAGAGGCAGCTAATGAACATCTCGAAAGGAGCATGGATTTCAGATATGATCGACAAGGTTTTCATTCAACCAACGCTTAAGAAGATTAAAAGAAGATTATCAGCGGGGGTGACCTAAATTGGCTTGCCTGTGGATGGACCTCTTGGTATAAATACCACCTTTCCTGTAAACTTTTCTCATTCATCTACCTGAAGAGGGAGACAGCAGTCTCTGAAATATAGTACTTTTCTCTCTATATTTTGGTGTTTTTATGGGCTCCTTTTATTAGATGGAATTCTGTTGTAACAGAACATTTCTACCAGTCATATATATATACATACGTATATATATATATATATCTATATTATATATAATTATATATATATATCTCTAATATTATATATATAATATATATATATTAATACCAATTACCATTGCACTCAAGAGTATGCTTTAATAATTACAGGAACCAATGTCAATTGTCAACATCTTAGGAAGGCTTATCTACAGTCATATATTTTGAAAAGAGCAGATAGAAATATGGTAATACATAAATATGAATTATTATCATCATTATTATTAGCTTAAGGAAGTTCAGACTGTTTCAAACAGTCTCTTTTATGGAAATATTGGAAAGAAATTCATACCAAGAAATGTGGACTTTCTACGTATACAGTACATCAATTCTTATATATATATATATATATATATATATATATATATATATATATATATATATATATATATATAATAAATATATATATATATATAAATCTAGGTGTTCATGTATCACAAGTATAAAGTTAATATTCCACATGGGCCATGTTAAGGCTCAAAATTTCCAGTCTTACCGATATCCATCAAAAAAAGAAAAATAACAAACATTTTACAGTACCTTTTAGTAAATCCTATGGGTCTAGGGTTATTGTAAATGGGTTTCTTTAATTTTGAGTGTAGTCAAGACAATATACACATTAAGTTCCTGAGGGATGAAAACACATGACCAAACTTATCTGAGCCATGCATTCTTTTTTTTTCGTCTGCAGAAGGTAACGGTGTGCCTTGCCCAGGCAATAACTGACTGATTCATTCCTATGAAGTAACATCCCAAAGTAGCCTACATTGGTGAAAAAAATCCAGCTATCTAAGTCCTCCCTTTGTGAATCGTTACTGTAAAACACCTGCATCTTGGGTTGAACACAAATATAAAAAATGATAGTTGTTACTTGGTACAAAGTTTGGTAGTAAGCAGTGGCTCCATTTCAGATTTTTCTTGGCGTAGGAGGGGGAAGATTTAGAACTTATGGTTTGGGTAGGGTGGTGAGCGAAGGAAGCCCTATCAGCTGGAGGTAAGGAGGGTGCTGTAAGCACCCAAAGAAGTTTTTGGAAATTTTTGCTCATTTTGAAGACATAAGATTCACCTTGGAGTGAATTTTACTGCCGTTATTATTATTATTATTATTTTACTATAATTATTACTATTACTATATTACATATTATTATTTCAGAGGCTAGGGGAACAAACCAAGTCTTGGGGGAGGCCATCAGTGTTTTGAGGGGGCAAGAGACCCCCCCAACACACCTCCACCCCCCCAACCCTTATGAATACCAGTGGTTTGATATAAAGACACAACCTTTCATTTTCAGTTCTTAAAATGTTCAACCTTGCATTCTTTGGTACCCTTTCCCTACAAGTTGAATATTGTAATATACCAAATCCTTGTATTTGGAAACTCTCACAACCAAAGGATTTCCTCAGTATAGTACTGGTTATAGATTTTCATAAGAACAAATTCCCACTGACAAGAGGTCTTCAAAAGGTACTCTAAGAAAATGTGAGTTCACATTACATCACATCTACAAGAGGGTAACTGCAATAAGAATTTTCATGAGTAAAAATCTCACCACTGGAAAATATAATAATAATAATAATAATAATAATAATAATAATAATAATAATAATAATAATAATGAAGGACACGATCAGGAAGAATATATGCAGAGACTCAAGGTGATACTCAAGTCAAAACTCAACGCCGGAAATATGGTAAAAGCCATAAACACATGGGCACTGCCAGTAATCAGATACAGCGCAGGAATAGTGGAATGGACGAAGGCAGAACTCCGCAGCATAGATCAGAAAACCGGAAACAAATGACAATACACAAAGCACTACACCCAAGAGCAAATACGGACAGACTATACATAACACGAAAGGAAGGAGGGGAGAGGAGGCTACTAAGTATAGAGGACTGCGTCAACATCGAAAACAGAGCACTGGGTCAATATCTGAAAACCAGTGAAGACGAGTGGCTAAAGAGTGCATGGGAAGAAGGACAATAAAAAGTATGACGAAGACCCAGAAATATACAGAGCAGACAGGACAGAAAGACAGAAAGAACAAGAGGACTGGCACAACAAACCAATGCACGGACAATAAACATGAGACAGACTAAAGAACTAGCCAGCGATGACAATTGGCAATGGCTACAGAGGGAGAGCTAAAGAAGGAAACTGAAGGAATGATAACAGCGGCACAAGATCAGGCCCTAAGAACCAGATATGTTCAAAGTACGATAGACGGAAATAACATCTCTCCCATATGTAGGAAGTGCAATACGAAAAATGAAACCATAAACCCACATAGCAAGTGAATGCCCGGCACTTGCACAGAACCAGTACAAAAAGAGGCATGATTCAGTTGCGAAAAGCCCTCCACTGGAGCCTGTGCAAGAAACATCAACTAGTACCTTGCAAGTAATAAGTGTACGAGCACCAACCTGAAGGAGTGATAGAAAACGATCAAGCAAAGATCCTCTGGGACTATGGTATCAGAACGGATAGGGTGATACGTGCAACAGACCAGACGTGACGTTGATTGACAAAGTCAAGAAGAAAGTATCACTCATTGATGTCGCAATACCATGGGACACCAGAGTTGAAGAAGAAAGAGAGGGAAAAAATGGATAAGTATCAAGATCTGAAAATAGAAATAAGAAGGATATGGGATATGCCAGTGGAAATCGTACCCATAATCATAGGAGCACTAGGCACGATCCCAAGATCCCTGAAAAGGAATCTAGAAAACTAGAGGCTGAAGTAGCTCCAGGACTCATGCAGAAGAGTGTGATCTAGAAACGGCACACATAGTAAGAAAAGTGATGGACTCCTAAGGAGGCAGGATGCAACCCGGAACCCCTCACTATAAATACCACCCAGTCGAATTGGAGGACTGTGATAGAGCAAAAAAAAAAAAAAAAAAATAAAAAAATTAAAAAAATAATAATAATAATAATAACAATAACAGAATCTTTACAAGGGCCCATTTAGCTCGGACTGTCAACCCAAACACTATAAAAACAGAACTTATTAATTCAAATTACAGTACTGTAGTAACAGTAACAATAAACATCTGTGAAGTTTATCACCTACCAGAACGTACAATACTGCACTCCACACATCTATTCCTTTAGAATGTGACTGAATTCTTGGAAAGAAACATCAAACTCTTTGGCTTTACCTTGTCGCAACTTTTATTTGCATTCCACAAGAGAATCTAGAAATGGCTTTGAGGCAATTATTCAGCTAGATATCCTACTAAAGAGTTATCAAAACTAGTAATCGAATAACATGCTTCCCCTAAATTCTACTCCCACAACGATTCCTTTGCGTGATCTTTCAAATGACTTATTAGACTTTTTTTCAAGTTAAATGTCTTCCCACACTCCGTGCAAACATATGGAAGCTCCCCAGTGTGAGTTCTTGCATGAACAGTGAGAGGTCTCTTTCTCCTAAAAGTTTTCCCACACTCCTGACACTCGAAAGGTTTCTCATCAGTATGAACCTTCATGTGACTCCTAAGATGCACTTTCTGCCCAAAGGCCTTCCCACAATCCTTGCACTCGAATGGCCTTTCACCCGTGTGTGTCCTCAAATGATTCTTGAGCACTGTTTTCTGGAGGAACGCCTTCCCACACTCGCTACACACGTGCGGCCTCTCTCCCGTATGGATTCGCATGTGAACATTGAGACCTGCTCTCTGGCAAAAGGTCTTACCGCAAACGTTGCAACTGAATGGCCTCTCGCCTGTGTGAGCTCTCATGTGAGAGGCGAGATCCCCCTTTTTGCTGTAAGAATTCCCACATTCCTTACAGGCAAAAGGTCTTTTCCCTGTGTGGAGTAACTCATGAATGCGAAGATTCCCCTTCTCGTTGAATGATTTTCCACAATGCTTGCAAGCAAACGGCCTTTCTCCTGTATGAATTCTCATGTGAGTGTTGAAGTGAAAGATGCGCTGAAATGCTTTCCCGCAGACCATGCAAGTGAACATCTTGTTATTGACTAAGGCTTTTACAGATGAATCCTGGGTTCCTTTCCTTTTAACTTGTTCTACACATCCTTCTTCGATGAACAGTGGGTCACAACTATCACTTGTGTTCTCTAATTTTGCTGTAGATTCAAGGTCATCTTCCCCTACTTCACTGGAATCTGTTTCCTTTTCAGGACACAGTTGTGAAGCAAAAAACTCCTCTGACACACTTATATTCGAATCATTTGAATACCCAACATCTGCAGTCTCACATTTGACAGTAACTAACGTTACTCCACATTCAGACTCTTCTTTTTCTGAAGGCATTTCAGATTTAATGGTGGTGCTCATTTTAATTCTTGTAATAAAGGCCACTCAATCTAAGCTGTGTACCACTCTACTTAATACAACACCAAACCTGTTCTTCCTTAATACACCATTAATTTCTAACATTTCTGTATGCTATAAAGCTATCATCATGACAAAGCCTCTCTCCTTATTTGACATTTAATAAATAAACTAATACACAGCTATCTATTATAATTTCTGCCATATTAACGGTATTTTCCCCTTGTGTTCATAAAAGTGGTCTAAATGAGATTACATTTTCAATATACACAAGCTGTCATAATCACTGATCTGAGTTAAAGACATAATAATCTATCAATATTCATCACTAAAACACTTTACGGATAACACAAACCGCTTTCATCCTCTCACAGTAATAAAAATCAACATATGGATGCAGTATGTTCTTAATCATGACTTTAATGTCATATTCTTCCAAGTAGTTTTCTCCATGACTGCACATCATCGTAGGCCTTGTTCTGAAATCGGTAGATCTAGGCTACTTATCCACGGCGGCCTAGACTATGGCAGTTGCGGTTTTTCTATGCAGTTTTACCTACTGAACAAGAATTTTAAGTAATATTTATACGGACGACTGTAATTAACCCTCCAGGGGCCAGTACTAAACACGGCGAAATACATTGGACGGCCCCAATCCCTAGTGGATGTCGTATCCGCGGTTACGTTCCTTGCAGTCCATGCAGACTGCTTCTGTAGAAATACCCTGAAATCAAATAATTGTCACTGTCATAATCTTTTAACAAAGAAATGGGTATTTGTTAGTGAATACTACCAAACATTTACCAGTTACCAAAAGCTACTGAAAATGAGTACCTATCTAGTTACCCTAGGCCCTTACCATAACCTCATCTTAACAATGACTTACCCATATCTAAATACCCTAAGATTTACCTTCGCCTCATCTTAACAATGACTTAACCCAAAGTTACCCTAATCTTTACAGGGTTAATTTTTATTCGACACCTGTGATTTACCCATTTGCCTAAAGCTACTAGGGTAAAAAACCGCATGGTACAGGGGTGGACCATGTACGATCAATGTGTACAACCCCAAAAAAAGTACATTATAACGCGTCCTGACATCGGAGATGGGCATCAGACGCGATTTGTTGTTGGTGAGAAACGGAGCTAAAGACCTCTACTCCGGTGTCAGGACGCGTTGTAATGTACTTTTCTTGGGGTTGTACACATTGATCGTACATGGTCCACCCCTGTACCATGCCGTTTTTTACCCTAACTGAAAATGGGTATCCAGTTACCTTATGGTCTTACCTTTTCCTTGTCTAAGCAACGGCTTGACCCAGGGTAATTTAACCTTTAAAAGGGTAATTTTTAGTCCATACTCATCGTTTACCCATTACCTAACCCCTAAAGCCCGGAAAATGAGTATCTAGGTAGTACCTCAAGCTCTCAACTAGGTAGTACTACCTAAACCTCGTCTCTACACAGATTTACTCTAAGCTAAGCTAACTTAAGTTACCTTAATTTAGGTTTACCTTAAGCTACCTCTTTAATTTTGGGGTAGGAATAGACGTGGGCTACTCTAAGGTTGCTACCCTAATCATTCTTGCCTTAATATTTCTTTCGTTTGGTAAATAAACGTAGGGTTTTTGGGAAATATGGGTTGCCTGGCCGGAATGACATAAACAGGGCAGAGTTAGTAGTAATGGAAGAGCTTTACCTATGTAAAGCTCTCCCTATCGGACATAGTAAATCAATAATAATTATATTATTAGTAAATTAATAATAATAATAATAATAATAATAATAATAATAATTATTATTATTATTATTATTATTATTGGCCTAATTTCCTAAATCTAATATAATATTATACTGCCACCTCGCCTTCCCTGCATAGGTCTATATGTCACATGGGTCATATCCGTAGTTTCTCTTTGAATCCTTTAAATGTGTATTTTAAATTTAATATTTTTAGTTTCATTTTTATTACAAAGTCTTTTTCATTTTATTCCAAGTTCATTTAGAAACCAAATAAACGGACAAGCCGAATAAGACTTGGCAATTATACAGACTAGAATTGCATGCGAAAGTAAATTATACAGAAGGCTATTTTGCTCTGTATTGTTATAGGCCTACGTAAGCATATTCTATAGGCCTATGCCTAAATATTTTGTCAATTTGAAATTAAATTCCTAAGAATATTATGAGTCAGATGGATGGAGAGAGAGAGAGAGAGAGAGAGAGAGAGAGAGATACTGTTCACAATTATTCATTTGCTTTTTCATGAGAGAGCAAGAGAGGCTCTTAAAAGTTAGGCTTTTATTTACTTTTGTATGAGAGAGAGAGAGAGAGAGCAAATGAATATGACGACTTAACGAAACTTCTTTTTCTCTCTTTTTCTCCCAAGTGACTATAGCCTACTTATAAAATAGTCATGAAAAACGTAACTTTATCTAATGACTTAAAAGTCCAGAGTTGCTAAAGACATATAGGTCTAATTTCGGTCTACTTTGACTCCCTTGTGGATACAGAATAAATGTCTACTTAGAAAACACTTGAGGAAAAGTATATAGGCCTAACAATCAACACTACAGAGAATACCGAATCAATTAAAAATCCCATGAATAAATAAAATTTCAGTCTACTTGACTTGAGATTTGATTATTTGATACTTAAATATAAGTGTCAAATACTTTTGAATATTCTCTAGAGCTCAAAAAGTATATCAATACTTTTTAGACAGAAAAGTATAGGTCTATGATATTACTAGTAAGAATACTGGCATACTTTATTGGGATTAAGTAAAGTAATTGACAATGCACTAAAGTTTGACATATATATTTAGCCTTGCATGAGTTACTTAAGAGTTTTATTGAAGTTCTTACATAGGTCTAGTGAATTACTTAAGAAATATTAAGCAATGGGCAATATATTGAAATTCTAACATAAGTTAGGTAATAATCTATATATCGAAGTTCTAATATAGGTCTAACCTTAGAGTGGATGGCGTAACGGATATTGAATAAAGTACTGAAGATTTAGGATAGATTTACTTATAATTCCCTTACTTTACATTCTGCCACTCTCCCCAGACATATCGCAAATAAGATAAAACATCATTACTTAAACTTCATAGTGTGCAACTCACACTCTTGGTTTATCCTGTGTTCAAGTGATGCTCAATACTTAATGGATGAAGCGGGTTAGTGACGCACTCTCAAACAACCTCCCCCCCCCCACCCCCCGCCCCCGCCCGGCCCGGCCCACCCCAACCATCTCTGTGAACTGGTGTAGGTCAGAGAGAGAGAGAGAGAGAGAGGTTATTCAGAATTATGATTTGTACTTCATCTATTATTTTAATCTTTCTCTATCTCTCTCTCTCAGAATTATTCTTGAATTTGTTTTTCGTTAGAGAGAGAGAGAGAGAGAGAGAGAGAGGGGGGGGGATCTCATTTATTTTTACTTTACATAAAAGAGAGCCAGAGATGTCTCTCGTTTATTTATGCATAAAAGAGAGAGAAAGAGAAAGAGGGTATTCTCTCTCTCTCTCTCTCTCTCTCTCTCTCTCTCTCTCCATCATCCAACACCAACAGAGGAAGCGTTCGAAATGCGAAATTATCTCCACAAAAGCACCGGGAATACAACAACGTTGACAACGATGAGCTTCAGTTTTGCCACTTTGTTTTTGAGTAAATGACTTTGAACTGCAACGCAGGGTTAAGATAAATGAAGTTACGGTACGCAAATGTATATTGATTTATATTGTACATATTTTCATAGATGTCATATAGGCTTATAAAGAGGGCTGTTAACCATAGGTCTAAGTCCAGATGTGGCAGTCAACCGCTTTGCTTTGAAGTTAAGGACTTTGAAATGCAACACAGAATTGAATAAATGGATTTACGGTACGCAAATGTTTACAAAATTTATATTATATATTTTTTATAAGTTTATATAGGCTATAACGAAATTTGCTAAGTCTAGGGCAAGGTGTTCAGTGCACATCTAATAGGGAGTAAGTCACATGTATATATTTCAAAAGCAACACAGAATTATGATAAATGAGTTTATGGTACGCCGATATATCCAAATGTGTATTATATATATCATATAAATGTTGTATTGTCCTATAAAGATAGTTGTTAAGCATAGGCCTAAGTGTTCATCTGCATATTTATACATATATCACGTTTCTGAAAGAGATTGATATATTGACATAGATAGACAGGCAGTATGAGAGATAGATAGATAGACAGAGAAAGAACGAGATGGGTAAACACACACACACACACACACACAGAGAGAGAGAGAGAGAGAGAGAGAGAGATACGCACACACGAGAAAGACAGATGGATAGATAAGCAGATAGAGCGAAAGTGAGATAGAGAGAGAGGTAGAAAGAAACTGAGAGAGAGAGAGAGAGAGAGACCTATCTCGTCCGTACAGAGAGAGGGGGTCAGTCAGTGATGTTGTATCACTGCTGCAGAAGGAAGGAAGGCTCGCATTAACCCTCATTGTCATGGGCATCAAGAGAGCTAGGGATTTGGCCCTTGGGGCGAGGTGGGGGGCATTTGCCCCTGGTGTAAGGGGGCCCCAGGGGTATGCAGGGTCATCCTCTATGTCACAGGAGACCAAATTACAACCTCCCACGCGTCAACTCCATTGGGGGCGCGTTCGTTCGACCGCCGAGGTGTCCCGCCACCTGGGGTGCCGGGCAGTTACGCCTTTGATTCCCACGGGCCAGGTAATAATACACCCTTCATACCCATATAACTTATATATATAATTAATATACGATGACTTCATAATTCGACGCAATCCGTGTCCCAAAGATGCTTTTCCGACCCACGACGCTACGGCGCAACCTTTTACCACCGGAGGGAATGGTGAAGTGAACGCGGCCGCCGCTCAATGAATCAATGGACATCCTCTGGTCACTTAGTACAAGTCTTGTATAGATTCAATTTGTGGACGGATAAACAAGGCTGCGAATGGATGCCTCCCGAGTAGTGCGACTTTTTTTTTTTTCAGTCGTTGTTTGTGTGACTCGTTTATTGTATATTTATATTTATATATGTAAAATATGACCCTGGTATCTGGTGGTTAACGAACTTTGGCGAATTGCAACCAGGGTAGGCCTAGTTAGTGAAGGTATAAGGTCTAACAACCTCACGACTAGCACAGCTAATGTTTTCGTCGTTGTTTTTCGTATTTGTATATTTACTGGCGTATATTTATATTTGTATATAAAAGAAGATCCTAGTATAAGGTACCTGGTGGTTAACTAACCAGGGAGTTTTCAGTTTATCTTTGACAATTAAAATGTATATAAAAAAAGTTTCATTAAAGTGAATACATATAAAAATAAGAGTTTATTTTTGTCCTCGAGTTTCAGCGAGAGATTTTAGCCTCCAAAATTAATTTGGCCTCCCTCTGAAACTTGACATAGTACGAAACAAGCACTCCAGTCACGAAACTATTCTAAAAATAATCAGCAATGCTCCCTGTCTAAAAAAAAAAAAAAAATTAATAAATATTTTTTCTTTGCAACTGAGCGTTCGAAAGCAGAGGGAGGAGGGGAAGAAGTCACTTCGACTCCAGCTGTGCCTGGATCCTCTCTGCAGAGCAAGCACATCCTCAGAAAAAGAGGCTTCCCGTCGCTTGTCCTCACGTTTAGGAAGGGCTGTGGTAGGGGGAGAGGGGGAGCAAGGATGGAGGGTATAGGATGGAATGTAGGATTAGGATTAAGGACTCCCCAAGGGCGGAGGGGGGTTCTACGCTCATCAGATTCAGGGGGAATATGAGACAGGGGGAATATGAGACAGTTAAATGATTCCTCTATAAGCGTACCTTAGACCTATGTCTCATTGTCCTCCCGAATTTTATGGTCCTATTGGGTCCTACTTTAAGTTTGGAACGGACGGGGTGATTGAGGGTATAGGATTAAGGATTGGACATAGGACTCCCCAGAAAGGGTCCTATTCTCGTCAATATGTCTCATTCTCGTCATATTCGACAGGAATAGGAGACACCGTATCTTAGACCTATGTATGTCCTGCAATCCTTCCAAATGTAAGGATTCCTATGGGAGGGGGATTGGGATGGAGGGTATAGGATTAGGAGTAGGATTAGTTGAATTGAATATAGAATTTAGGACCAAGTCCAAGCACTGGGACCTATGAGGTCATTCAACGCTGAAATGGAAATTGACAGCAAAAGATGTAACAAGAGGAATACCTCGCTGCTGCACTATGAAGCAAGTGTTAGGAAAGAGTGGAAAGTAAAATAAAGAAAGAATATGAAAGAAGGTACAGTAAACGGAACGAAAAGGGGTTGCAGCTAGGGGCCGAAGGCACGCTGCAAAGAACCTTAAATAATAATGTCTACAGTGCACCGCATGAGGTCCACGGACGGCACTATCTCCCTAAGGAGGAGTGGGATTAGGGATTGGAGAAAGTACCTTAGAGCAGTATCCCGAATTTTAAGGATCCTACCCATGGTATCAAGAGAGAGAGAGCGCTCTCAATATCTATCTGACCTCTCTTGGAAGGTCAGTGACCTCTTCCTCGACCTGTCAGAGAAGACGTTAAGTACCGCTTATAGATAGAGCGACACACTCGCTACGGAACTACGGAAGGCGATTAAATTCGCTTATCAAGGAGCGACAGATCCAGAGTGACAGTTCGGAGCAAGTGACTCTCTCTCTCTCTCTTCTCTCTCTGTTTAAGTCACGATTACATCATGCTTTTCAAGTTTTGACTAAGACTAAATTCTGTATCCCCCCCCCCTCTCTCTCTCTCTCTCTCTCTCTCTCTCTCTCTCTCTCTCTTAGGCCTACTGTTAAAAACCATGTTCCAATCTCGTATCTACCTCTATCACATTCCTCATCTTCCTTATTTTTAACAAGCTTCTTAGATCCATAATCTTTGTTATTGTTTATCCTTCTTTTTTTTCCTTCTTCTTCTTCTTCCAACAACCGTCTTCTTTCATGATTCCCATTTCCTGTCTATGAATCAAACCCTTTCAGGATCTGAACAAATGAGAAGCAATACGTCAACACTCGTCGTAAGCGATCGGAAGGAGCAGTAAGTAGCCTTAGCTCTCTCTCTCTCTCTCTCTCTCTCTCTCTCTCTCTCTCTCTCTCTCTCTCTCTCTCTAATGACTGGATGAATGAATGAGAAATGATGACCAGATTGCGCCGAGATTTGAGGGGTCGGCCTAAGAAGTTATTCATACTCGTAAGCCAACATTGAGCCCCCATTCTCTCTGTCTCTTTCTTTTTCTCTCTTTAATGAATGGATGAAGAGATGAATGAATGAATAATGAATGCCCCAGCATGCCCAAGAATGCACTGACATTTGGGGGTCGGTCTAAGAAGTCATTCATAATAGTAAGCAAACATTTCAAACTCTGACTGACGGTTGAACATGGCGCCACCAGTCTTCGAAGGACAGACGATCTTATATTGCAATTTCAAACTTGTTTGTTATCATCAGGATTTCTCTGTTTCTAGGATCGTGGATGAGATTATAGTACGTGAAGTATATATAACTATAGTTTGGTTATTCCATGTGCAGAGTATTTATAACTAAAGTGGGCTAATACATCCAAAAGATCACAGACTAGTAAAAATATACGGTTAATTTACGAGATTTCAAACCTGCCAAAATAAAAATCCATTAAAATCATGAACAAAATTATGAAACACGATTGTAGTATAAAACTATAGTTTAGTTAATCAGTTTGCGTTGTAATTATAATTAAAGAGCGCCACATTCTTAAAAGACTACCAAGAAGGAACTATAGACGCTAATTCTACGGGATATAAACACGCCAAAATTAAAATCCATTAAAGTAATCAACAAATTCTGAATAATATACTATGCTTGTTGATCGAACAGGAAATTACGTCGTGTATTAAAAGGCCTGCATTAGTGGACGAAAGTAGTACGGCGACCAGCAAAATAAAGAATAAATATTTAAAGGTGATTAGCAACCGCTTTTAAACCCGAAATTACAATACCCAAGAATCAACTGATCTTCCCCAAAGAAATCAGAAGGTCTGCAACTCCAACAATTATTTTAATAGCTTTCAATGTTGGCGTTTTTTAAATCCCGTAAAACGAGTCTATAGTTACTTCTTAGTAATCTTTAAAAAAAAATGGCGCCATTTAGTTATGATTATTACGCAAATCGAATAACTAAATTATAGTTTTACTTCTAGGAGCTTGTTTCATAATTGTGTTAATGATTTTAATGGACTTTTACTTTGGCGAGTTTAAAATCTCGTGAAATATTCGTCTATTGATATTTGCATGTGATCTGGGAAAATGGCTCTCCTTAGTTATAAATATTATGCAAATGGAATAACCAAACTATCGTTTTACTCCACCGAAGGCCTGAGTACACTATAAAATGGCAATGATAGACAAAAAAATTAATAATAATTTAAAAAATGAATTATGCTGCGACGCAACTTTGCGGAGTTGCATCGAGTATATATATATAATATATATATATATATATATATATATATATATATATATATATATAGATATATATAACAAAAAGAATCAACATAATTTTGAGGTAAATAGTCCCCTCCCACTGAGAGAGAGAGAGAGAGAGAGAGAGAGAGCAGAGAGAATATATCTCCCACATTAATCCAACCAATTTGAAAGCATAAATAAACACTCAAGCATTAAGTAAATGATCCCATTTGAGAGAGAGAGAGATATATATATATATATATATATATATATATATATATATATATAGATATATACATACATACATGCTATATAACATCTCCATTTAGGAGAGAGAGAGAGAGAGAGAAATGAAATATCGCCACCCACAATAATATCCTAACCAGCAACTCTCGGCGACCTAGTTGCGGCATAGCGCCGCCTGGGCTGCAATCTGACCAACAAACACCGACAGTTGTAAATTAAACACCTGTGGGAGAAGGTGTGTTATTCGTGTGTGTTCGTGTGTGTGTGTGTGTCCGTGCGCACGTTGGTTGGTTAACAGAGGTGTCTGGTTGCACCAGAGAGATATATCGTGTTATATATATGTGTTGTAAACAGCCCACTATAGAGATCCTGGTTATATCTTGTGAAGAGAAAAACAGAGAAGTGTTCCAGGAACTTTTTGGTAAATTCAGTTAAAAAATAAAGTTCGATTTTTTGGAAAACGAACTTTTTTAAGTGAGAGATTTTTTTTAAATTTCGAATGCTCTCGGCATTTAAAAGGGCCTATTTACGTCACGTCATGTTTCGTGCCCTTTACGAAGTCATAAAATCTTGGTTTTGTTTTTAATATTTTTACTTTTCTAAAGGATGTTGATTATAATTCTTTTTTTAATATCTTAAATATTTCTTTAAAGGATTTTAATTATGTCTAAGGACCCCATTTGATTTTGGGAAAATAAGGATATATCTTGGACCGTTAAAATGATAAATACTTGAAGCTGGCTCTCTTACGTGTGGGGAATATCTCTTTGAATTTAACCCCCCCCCCCTCTCTCTCTCTCTCTCTCTCTGTAAACCCTTAAAATATTTAAAGCTGATTCTCTTACGTGTTGAAAATATATCCGAATTTAAGCTCTCTCTCCTCTCTCTCTCTCTCTCTCTCTCTCTCTCTCTCTCTCTCTCTCATATATATATATATATATATATATATATATTATATATATATATATATATATATATATATATAACTGATAAATTCTCCTGGCCTACCCAGGATTCAAACCTGGGCCTTTCAGCTTAGATACCAATAAGCAGTCGACTTTGACCACTCGGCTATCAAGAGATCAGAGAGCCCAGGGTTCGAATCCTTCCTGGGCCAGAACAACTAAGTTACAACGCCCCTTAGGACCTAGTGAATCATGTTTGAATTATGGATGAATTCTAATGCAGAGAACTAGCACATTGCTTGCCTTCATTTCCGTTTCTTCTTTCTCTCCACCTATCTGTCTAGGTCTCTCTCTCTCTCTCCATCTATCTATCTCTTCTCAATACCAAAAATCCAGTTCATTTTTCTTAAAAGAAGTGAGCTGTTTTATATATATATCTGTTTACTTGTAAGATCTTCGCTCCTTGTGAGCTCAAGTTTAATGAGCAGGACAGCGAGAAGACTGGAGATCATTTCTTCCATTTATTTGAACCAACGTTTCGAGAATCCTTTCCCATTTTCAGGGCTATAGATTAATTCTATTTATAGCCCTGAAGATGAGAAAGGATTACCGAAACGTTGGTTTGAATAGAAAAAAGAAATGATCTCCAGTCTTCTCGCTGTCCTGTTCAATATTATATCTTTTCATCTGTGCAATAAGTATGTAGTTCTTAAACCCTAGAATACATTATCCTTTCACTTTTCTGGTTATTCACGAATATATATAAGATATTGGGCTGCAACCCCATCGGGCCCCATATCCCTCTAGTGACTCACAGTGTGTAGGATAGCAAGGATACTACCATTATCCTACATTCTAAAAGAATGATTAATGCATTCGCCATTGCCTTCATGTATATAAACTCATTGACCACTGAGGGTTTTCATTTCCGTCGCCAGGGATCCACAACCATTCAAGAGAGTTAATTCACTACATACTGGTGCCTCTCCCTCAGCATTTAACCTTCTAATAGGTCAGCTGGGATTGCCAACCTAGAGTATACCAATTTAACTTGAAAATCATTACTTTTTAATATTGACTATGAATCTGATTATTTCTGAGTTAATGAGCCTTTTGTTCATAAGTGCACATACAAATGTATATAATGTTTTGTTGATAATGACTTAAAGTATATGAGTTTTTAAATACATAATGCATGTATATAATTGAAAATATATCAGTTTGCTAAAACTATGTTATAAAATTGCTATTCATAGATTTTTTTACAGTCAATATGCCTTTGCTTATATGAAATTTGAATATAATTTTAAAACTCTGATAAGTCAGATGTTTACAAGGTATTTTCTATTTCTTTAAGCATACTTTCAGTGAAATGAAATCATGAATTATATATATATAATGTATATATGCATGTATATCTATAAATTAAATTACACCTGAAATACTGGCAATGACGAAAGAATCTTATTTAATGAAAAAAGAAATCAGTTCCTCCAGTGGACTCAAAACTATAACACACCGTGCATTGACAATCATTTCTCTCTGTGGCTTGGAAAGAGGATAGATACCATCTTCATCTTGGCATCCGTTAATAATATAATGATTTCTCAACAATAAATGAACACAAATGACCACCCATGCAGGCATATTTAAACCTCAAATCCCAAGGAAAGAAGAAATAAACAAATAAATATAAAAGAGAGAAAAAAACTTAGGATAATTACAGTCTTCATCTTGGCATCCAACAACCTATTAATTAAGTAATTATAAATAATAAATATGTAATTAATCACTATAAAACATAAATACCAATGAAAAAAAAAAAAACATGGAAAGAGGACAACATCATCTTCACCCTGGCATCCAATAACGCAATAATTTTTCAGTAATTAGAAAATAATCAATGAAAAACCCAGAAAAGACCACACATGAAGATTCATTCAAACCCCAAATATCGAAGGGAAAAAATAAAAATTACATAAGAAGAAAACATGGAAAGACGGTAATTACCATATTCATAGTGGCATTCAACATCAAAATAATTTTTCAATAATAAACATAATAAGGAATTAATTACTGAAAAACACAAATAACTGACCGTTAAGACGGATTTAACTACCACATACTAAGAAAGAGCGATAGATAGAGAGAGAGAGAGAAAAAAAAAAACACATAGGCGTTGTCTTACTCGAAAAGCGGGTTCTTCTCGAACCGTTATTCCGTTCACGGTGGAACGATCGGGGGTGTCTCGTCGTTTGACACAACCCCCCCATCCCCCCACAGTTTCTTCCGCACGACGTTTATTCCTCGCGTAATGGCATAGTTTAAGCGCGCGCTGTCTTGGAACTACATAATCGCCCTACCTATATTGAGAGAGGGAGAAGGAAAGAATGAGAGAGAGATTAAAGGAGAGAGGCAGAGAGAGAGAAAAAAAGCTGAGATAGATACAGACAGAGAAAGAGTGAGAGAGAGAGAAAGACTGAGACAGAAACAGATAGAGAGAGAGAGAAACGCTGAGATAAAAAGAGAGAGAGAGAGAGAGAAACGCTGAGATAAAAACAGAGAGAGAGAGAGAGACTCAAAACTCATCTTTCCTCAACTGTAACCTCCTTTTGTCATGGTTCATTCAAATCTACACCACTGAATTTTTATCTCTCTTCCTCCTCCTCCTCCTCTCCTATACTTCTTCTTCTTGCATGAAATCCGTTAGATGTCAGGTTGCTGACTCCCGCCACGGAATACTTTTTGAAACGGCTCCAAGAATTTACGGAAGAAGTTTAAAATTACAGGAATTTCTGAGATTTTATTCTGTATTTTTTATTTTTTTTATCCCCTCTGTAAAATGAAATCCCTAGATGCAGTTGTATCCCAGAAATACGGGAATTTGATACGGTTGTATCCCAGAAATACAGGAATTTGATACAGTTGTATCCTAGAAATACAGTGATTTGATATGTTTGTATCCCAGAAAGACAGGAATTTGATACAATTGTATCCTAGAAATACAGGGATTTGATACAGTTGTATCCAAGAAATACGGGAATTTGACACGGTTGTATCCCAGAAATACGGGGATTTTGAACACGTTTGTATCCAGAAAATAGCAGAAAAACATTTGACACGTTGTATCCCAGAAATACGGTAATTTGATACAGTTGTATCCCAGAAATGCATGAATTTGATTCAGTTGTATCCCAGAAATACAGGAATTTGATACAACTGTATCCTAGAAATACAGGGATTTGATACAGTTGTATCCTTGAAATACATGAATTTGATACGGTTGTATCCCAGAAATACAGGAATTTGATACGGTTGTATCCCGGAAATACAGGAATTTGATACAGTTGTATCCTAGAAATACAGGGATTTGATACAATTGTATCCCAGAAATACGGGGATTTGATACGGTTGTATCCCGGAAATACAGGAATTTGATACAGTTGTATCCCAGAAATACGGGAATTTGATTCAGTTGTATCCCAGAAATACAGAAATTTGATACAGTTGTATCATAGAAATACAGGAATATCTAACGTTTTATTCTGTAGTTTTCCAGTCCCCTCTGTAAAAACAATCCCTTAATACAGTTGTACCCTAGAAATACAGGAATTTCAAAGATTTTATTATGTATTTTTGAGGCTTTTGTGTATCCCCTCTGTAAAAAAAAAACAATCCCTTGATACAGTTGTATCCTAGAGATACAGGAATTTCTAAAGTTTTATTCGGTAGTTTTTGAAGTTTTCTTGTCCCATCTGCGAAATTAAATCACTTGATACAGGTGTATCTTCAGGATACAGGTGCATTTCGGGATACACCTGTATCCCGAAGTTGAATGACCTCTGTATACGGAAATACAGGTGTTATTGCAGAAATTTCAAGATTTGATTCTGAAATTATTGAGGTTTCTGCATATATATACTATAAAAATCACTCGCTATATACACGTGTCTCTTCGGATACACCTGTATCCTGCAGGTGAAAGACTTCTGCATACGCAAATAGAACTATACAGGTGTACTTTCAGGATACACCTGTATCCTGTATACGCAAGTGGGCTTGGCCCGGTTTTGTCTTAAAGCTTTTAGAAATGATGTCAGGAGTAACTCTGGGAAGGATGACTTTAAACGAGAGAGAGAGAGAGCGAGCCTTTCAATCTTTCTTTATTCGGGAGAGAGGGAGAGAAAGAGTGGACGTATAACGGTGAGAGAGAGAGAGAGAGTTACAAGGATTATGATGTCTCAAAGACTAGTTAGTCCATCCGAGGAGACCATGTGTGCTCACTTTATCTGTAGGAGCAAGGTTTTACTTTTCATTCACAGTGTCCTAATGATTTTGTCTAGAGAGCGAGAAAGAGAGAGAGAGAGAGGGAATTTATGAAGGATAGGAGAGAAAGAATGGACATACTATAACAGAGAGAGAGAGAGAGACTTCACTTCACACCCAATCAAACGCGACACGAAGAGGAAAAATCCAAATGACGAATCTCGTGGGGCCCCTGTACAACGTCCGGATCGTTCCCGAACCTTATTTGGAAGAGTGACGTCATTATTCATGCGTCGAGAGTCACATCCCTCAGATGAAGTACTCGGGAGAGAGAGAGAGAGAGAGAGGAACCTGCTTCATTCTTTTATTGGCCTCACAGATTTCGTCCGAAGCAGCTGAACTGAAACCCAGACACTAGACCAATGACCATTACACTCATCCACCAATCTCCAGAAAAAAAAACACCTTTTATAGCTTTATTATGTCTTTTGGGATGTATAGAGATTCCACAAACCATATATATATATAGGTTACAGTAACCTCGCCGCCTTTATTTGGCCGTTATATATGCATCAGAATAGATCTTTATCTCTCTTTTTTTTTTATCACTTTTAACATTTATACAGGAGGGAAATGAATCACATACCTGTATCAATAATTCTTCAACAACACTATTGACGTAAAACATATCTTTTGATCGATAGTTTTCAATCATCAATCAAAGTCTCAAAGTTTCCTCGATGAAGGAAGACAGAGCGAAGTGCTCGATCACTTTCAGAGAGAGAGAGAGAGTTAAGGAAGACTATCTTCAAAATATTGGCTACATATTCATACGTTATTCGGTGTTGTCTGAAGCATTCTACCGAGTAATTGTTCTTTTATTTATAATCTACATTTAATTTATTTGTTTTGACTTTGACCGCTTACCTGTACCCTCATTCAAGATCAAAACAACGAAAATAAAAGAAATAAAAAAAAAAATTCAACCAACCTCTAACAGTGGGTCAACTGTACGCCAGAAGGCCACTTGTAAGTCAAGGTGGGCTGCACATGATTTTTTGCCTATATAGAACTGGTCTCGTTATATACAAAAGACTTTCACATTCTAATAATTAATATATAATGAAAAATGAACTGGAAAAGGATGTACCTGACCTAACCTTGCGGTCAGGTGACCCAGTATTTGAGAAAACAACAATTCTATGGCTGAAGGGGATACCTAGACCAAAATTGTGAAAAATCAGCCAAATCTGAGGATTTTGACATAAGGGCACTTTTGGAACGTTGATTCCCAAAGAATGATTCTATTGCGCTTGGAATTCGATGCTCAGTTATTTTTTCTGATTAGTCAAGGCCATATTTTCATAGACACAAGAGAGAGATTTAATTCACTGAGAGATAATCGGAGATTTAACAGTGATAAATTTGTTAAATTATAACAAACTCAAATTAAAAAGCTCAATATTATATTGATTGAGAAGAAAATAAACACTCTGAGAGAGATACCTCGTAGAGATATCTCGTAGAGAAGGTGGTCTTCAGAGAGATATCTCGTAGAGGAGGTCCCCAGAGAGATAGCTCGTAGCGGACGTGAAGGTGTTCAGAGAGATATCTCGCAGAGAAGATGGTCTTCAGGGAGATATCTCGTAGAGAAGGAGGTCATCAGAGAGATATCTCGTGGAGGAGGTCTTCAGAGAGATATCTCGTGGAGGAAGGTCTTCAGAGAGATACCTCTTAGAGAAGAAGGTGTTCAGAGAGATATCTCTAAAAAAAGGAAGTCTTCAGATAAATATTTCTTAGAGAAGGTCGTCAGAAAGATATCTCGTAGTGGATGAAGAGAAGGTCTTCAGAGAGATATCTCGTAGCGGACATAGTCCTAAGAGAGACATCTCATAAATGTCTCGCAAAGAAGAGAGGTCTTAAGAGAGATCTCGCTTCGAAGAGACGCGCGCCTGCGCGATACATGCATTACTCACAATGCTTTCTCAAAACCTCACGAAAAGATAATTGTGTCTTTACCGGTTTGAACCGGGAAACAGGTATAAAGGGTCGTTGCTTGACCGCTGGTTGCTTCTTCTAAGAAAAGCAAGTTAGAGAATCTCTCTCTCTCTCTCTCTCTCTCTCTCTCTCTCTCTCTGCAAGGGAAACTATATATAAATGTAGATTATTTTTTTCCTTCCAAAGTCATCCATCATAATTTTTTATCTATAAAACCCATCTAGCATATATATATATATATATATATATATATATATTATATATATATATATATATATCTCATACTAGGCCTAATCTATAACTCATCCTAGGCCTAGAGTATCTAGTTAAAAAAGTAATATTTCACTTATACCATCTCTGACAATGTCCTTAAACCCAGCAAATCTTTTCACAATCATTCTGCCAATATCTACCATCAAAACTTTCTGCTGTACAATGAACACTATCAGAAATAGATTATAATTGTTAGTCATTGTTAGTCTTGTTTGCAAGGATAGCAACAGGCGGTATCGTATGTTGACAACGTATGAACTAAAACGCGGACTAGTAAGTCATCTTTTGACAAACGACGTATTTCTCCAACATTAAAGACTAACAAAGCGACGATTGTTTGACAAACAAAGCTGCTGACATTATAAGAGAGAGAGAGAGAGAGGATTTTACCACACTACAACGAAACGGTTACGATAAATATAATCTACAGAGAGAGAGAGAGAGAGAAATGACCGATTCTTCTTTATTTCTTCAACCCAGAATTTCAAACGAATTAGTCACGTTTCGTCAAAAGAATCAGCGAAAGAGAGAGAGAGAGAGACTTTAAATTCGTGACTTTACGAAACCAATTTCTCCTGAACTCGATTTTATGGCAACACTAAAGCACTGGCGCTATTCCGCGCATCCCTTCCTGCTGTTATTATGCTGCGTCCTTTGTTTGCTGTGACGCTATTTAGATTAAATAATAATGATTATTCTCTCCCTTATTTGTTCCTGCCATTATTGCCGTGCTTTCTTTGTTTGAGCGACATTATTTAAATGAATAATAATGTTTATATTATTAGATACTCTTCTCGCGTTAACGAAGTGTAGCTTGACGCGGAAGAGCGATGTTTTGATATGACTGTTGTTTGAAAGCGATTACTTACAATCGATGTTTATGCGTAATAAGATACCTCGTTTGCAAGTGGTTTACGTTTATCTAAAGGAATGCAAACTCTCTCTCTCTGTCTCTCTATCTCTCTCTCTCTGTCAACAAAGATCTGAGTTGGCAGTGACGTATAATGATGCTGGAAAAAGTTCACTTACAATAGAGGTAATACGCAAGATACTGTCTACGCAAGTGGTTTGTATATAGCTAAACGTACAAATCTCTCTCTCTCTCTCTCTCTCTCTCTCTCTCTCTCTCTCTCTCTCTCTCTCATTTCTAAAATCGGCCTTAAATTTCTCGTGATTATTTCATTGTAGTAAGGTGAAACGCTTTTCTGATAGATTCCGCCTCCCACTCTACCCCTCCCCCCCTCTCTCTCTCTCTCTCTTCTGTGAGTGAGTGTGTGTGTGTGTGTTTCTTCGTCACAGTCAGTCAGTCAGTTAACTGCATAAGGTTAGACTTGAGTCTGCAGGGGGAACGTTGAAATACTTTCACCTTCAGACCAAATCAACCGTAGTGAAAGGGGGTTGTAGCAGAGACCTGTCGGAAGTTCGGGATGGGATGAAATGACGTCACCTGGGAGGGGGGACCGCTTCCCCCTTCTGTGTAAACTCCCCCTTAACACCCCCCGAACACACACACAGGCACGCACACAAACACATACAGGACATAGCATTAACACCTGCGCTGTTAGACCGAATCGCATACACGCGTTCATGAAGTACCAGACGCGTTTTATGCTGTTTTTACTTTTTATTTATTTCTTTAAAAATCTGTGACGTCCCAAACGAGTTACCTACTACGTGAGGTGACTAGGAAAACCGTCTTTCGTAAAACCTGACGTAATGTACGTTATGAAATGTCGGTTTTCTGAAAATATTCATAGTTGGGGATTGCGCTGACAAGAGAGATTCTTTCTTTACGAGTTGCAAAATCTCATGATTGCAGCTTTTTAATGGGAATCGTCTTGTTTACTGTTATGCTCTTATCTTTGAGGGATTTCCGGTCCTTTCTTGAAGTAGATCGTCTCATTGTCATCTCAAAGGCCTCTTTAATATGACTAAGGCTTAGGACATCCGTTTACAAGTGAATATAATACATTATGCAATGTTTCTAGTCAGCCTTCTCCGTCTTCCTCTGTCCTGTACATCTTGTTCTCTTATGCCATATATATATATATATATATATATAATACTATATATATATATATATATTATATAATATATATATATATCCTCTTTAAATTTGTCACCAGAATTCCTGCATGACTCGTGTAAACCGTCTTTCTATTTAATTTCATAAAATAAACATAAATGTAATAACCACAGTGCCCTCTTAACTCCCAGAATTCTTCACACCTTTCGGGTACTCGAGGACGTCAGGTCAGCATCGTGACCTCATTCTGACACCCTGGATGCAGGTTCGAATCCAGCTGCCGGAAATCAGAATGACATCACATTCTTGCATTTGGATCCTAGGACTTAGAAGTGACGAGCGTATCCAAAAATTGTGAAGAATTCGAGAGAGAAGTTGAGGGGTGCATTGTGGTTATTATAGTTTCATAGTTTCTTATTCTTCTTCTTCTTCTTCTTATTATTATTATTATTATTATTATTATTATTATTCATTATTCAGAAGATCAATCCTATTCACGTGGAGCAATTGACTAGAAATTCAAGAAGAACCCGAAGAATAATATGGTATTCATTCGACAGATGTAACAGATAAAGTAACAAATAGATAAATATATGGAAATATTTAAATATCAAAATGGAAGGAGGTCACTATTAGGGTAATAATATATTGCATATTCCCTTGAATTCACCTAAAAGTTCCAATCGCACGACGATCCTCTGGGTTGGGAGACTGTTCCACAGTTCCACAGAGAGTAGATCACTAG
>NC_061103.1:35668198-35692266 GCF_015104395.2 Macrobrachium nipponense | reverse complement strand
AGATCACTAGAATCGCTGTCAAATTCCAACAGAGTCGTAAATCGAACGAATACGACAAAATCAGGTCTCCCTTGAAGGCATTCGACACCGCTAACGCAACCTATCTCTCTGGAAGGGTCCTTCTGCTGTATAACCGTCTCCACAGCCACATACGCTTACAAAATCCGTAATTAGGTTCCCTCAGGTAAAAACCTCTCTCTCTCTCTCTCTCTCTCTCTCTCTCTCATTGGGTTTTCATTTCTCGCGATTATTTCCTTGCAGGGTGGTGAAGCTCTCTTTGATAAAGATTCATCTCTCTCCTCTCTCTCTCTCTCTCTCTCTCTCTCTCTCTCTCTATGATAAAGATTATTCTCTCTCTCTCTCTCTAGCAGTGGCGTCACATAGCCCCAAGGAATCCCAACACGCAGGCAAGCAGCTCAAACAAGCAAGAATTCGACAAAACAAAGTGTGACTAACTCGGATGAATTATTCCGTAATCCTTCCGACGTTTTCTTCTTCTTCTTGAATTTGAGTCTACGACACACAGACGTGTGAATTCTCACTCAACCTAGACCTTGTACGAAAAACCCAGTTCCTTTTTCGTCGCAGACTTGGGCTTCCTTATAAGTCAAAATGACGACAGTTCGTCTGAATAAAGTTCGGGATTGGGTTGCAAGTCACTTTCGGACGGAAGGAGAGAGAGAGACTTATTAGTTTGTATTCTGCCCCTCGGCTAGTCTCGGCATTCGTTTCAAAGAAAGGCTGGGGCAGAATACGAAATGGTGTCCCTGAATGTTAAAAAAGGCTACGTGGATTGGTCATACTGTAGTTTTTTTTTTTTTCATCACAGGATCCACAGAAACGATATTCCTAATGAATGTTTCTATAAGTCAATGAACTGACAAGCAGCCGAGTATACGCAAGCCTAATTTTATTCTTATAGATTTAGAGATCCAGTGACAATTCTCCTATGCACACTGATACTGACGAGAAAACGTACAAGGACCCGCCAGAGAGGGAATCATCCCTGTGGAAGGCTGTACATAAAACCAAAGTGAACACACACACATACACAGGCAAACCCACATACACACATCAGTCCTGTCAATATGAGACAAATGAGAGGAAAGAAACTTTTATTGTTTCAGAAGCAGATTTAGCAATTTGTCATCTAAATATATGAGGATTGGATGACGTATCCATGAAAGAACAAAATAAATAAATAAGTCTTCCCTTCGAATTACTGAACGTTTCAGAGCTGCATTCAAGATCAAAACTTGTAGACTCAGCGAGTGTGTCAGTAGGCGGTTGACGAACGGAGAGGAGGCTGAATAACCAGCTAAAAGAAGTAAATAACTAATGAAGGCAGTGAGGCAGCACCTTGAGGAACGCCATTAGATATGTGAAAGAGGAAAACATCTTTCCGTCAATGACTAGAAGGTAATTAGCGGGAAGTCAGACTTTGTCAAATAACTTTCAAGATATCAAGACTGATCACCAGAAGCTCCCATCAAAATGTGACATCCGAGGACGATTACGAATTCAAGGTCTGAGAAAGAGAGAGAGAGAGAGAGAGAGCGATTTCCGTTTTGAAAGAGCCTTGTCCACAGTCATAAGGGACCAGCGAAGAAGGAGGATGTACTTGGATACCATCATTTCTCCTTTCCTCGTGATTGGGTGCACATCGAGATTCAGGATGGCATCCTTAGTTGGTTGAATGACACCAGAGGGTAGTCAAGGTCATGCAATATGTAAACAAGGCCGTGCCTTTGGTCCTATGCAGGTTGAGTGCGGGAATCAGAAGAAACTAAGGAAAACGTCAAACGTACGAGAAAGGTCGTCACCAAATTCCTGAAGGTAGCTTTTAGGACTAGTGGTCAGGGGAAAGCGTCCTTTTCAGTCTTCAAGGACGCAGGAACTCTGTAGCAGAGTGTGCTTGCAAGAGGCAATGAACGGAAGCAGGAGAAAGTCATTTCTTCGCTAGAGAAGCAAGCTATAAAGCTTCAGCATAACTAAGAATAACAGAAGGTTCTTTGCGGCGTCCCTCAGGCCAGTAGCTGCAACCCCTTCCAGTCCTTTTACTATAACTCCGTTCATATTCTCTTTCTTCCATTTAACTTTTCTGAATCCTCTCCTAACAAGTGTTTCAACATTATTTTCAGAGCTAAATGACCTCTTAGGTCCCAGCGATTGGCCTTTGGCCTAAATCTTATATTCCAATTCCTAGAATGACTGGGCAGTTTGCATATTTCATCTTAAATATCAGCAGTCTTATCATCATATGGAAAATACATACAAAGGAGTTTTCCACAAAATCATGTAGATTCATTTGTTGTATTTTTTAAATAATCTTCCTTTCATTTTTTAACTCCAGAACTTCGTTTATTATTAAATGGTTTTCCATTCCTGGAACACTGAGCATCTATACTCAGAAGTGGGAACCGAGTGTCTTAGAGGTTAAGCTTACATGGGAGGACATCACAAACTATACATGTATTTCTCTTAGTTGCTTATGAACGTGCGAAAATACTGTTAACCAAGTCGTCAATAACTTTTTAATTTTCCTCGAAAATATTTAATTCAACAAGAGGAAAACATTTATGAAGATCCTTCCCCACCCACCAAACCCCCGAAAATATTTGATTTAGCAAAACGAAAGATTACCAAGACCATTTTTCTACGAAAATATAAAATTCGACAAAAGCGGAAGATTTCGAAGACCATTTCTACGAAAACTTTAAATTCAACAACTGCAAAAAATTATCAAGACCATTTTTCTACGAAAATATTAAATTCAACAAAAGTACAAGATTATCAAGACAATTTTTCTACGAAATCAACAAATCTAACAAAAGCAAAAAATTATCAAGATAATTATTTCCACTAAAATATTAAATTTAACACAAAATTAATTATAAAGAAAAATTCAACAAAAGCCAAAAAATTATCAATACTATTTTTCCACGAAGACAAGAAGAAATTTAACAAAATGAAAAAATTATCAAATCAATTTTCCAACGTAAACAAGATATTTGATAACAGCAGAAAAAAAAATCAATACATTTTTCAACAAAAAAAAAAAAAAAAATATCAATACAATTTTTCAACGCAGTCAAAAAAATTAACAAAAGCAAAATAAAATTATCAATACCATTATTCTCCGAAAACATTAAAGTAAACAAAAGCATGACACCCATTTCATGCATACCTATAACTACTAAATAAATGAATACCAATTTGCACGAAAGTTTTGGCAAATAGAATTTGAATACTGACGAAATCCAAAATTTCAAAGTGGACAAAAAAAAAAAGGAAAAAAAAAAGTGTCAGATTTTTCAGTATACAAGATAAGGAGCCTCTTCAATTAATCTAACACAAATATAGTGTCCAAGTAATCTATCTATTTTGATAAGTTAATTGATGAGATACAACTTGATATGATTACCCAGCATTACGTAAGTCGTGATTCACGATTCTTTTGCCATAAATGAGGTTAAGTTTTAGGAAGCATCAGAATGAACAAGCGTTATAACAAATCAGTAAAACCAAGGCATGATATGGTCGGTTGGTCTAAGAATTGCTTTATCTAACCAGGTTTATGTAAGAAAGGGCCTTTTCTTCTATAAGTGCGGTTTAAATAACGCCAGTTTACTTGAACAGGTTTTATGCCAGGACGGGCCTTCTGCTTTGAGTGCGGTCAAGTCTTTAATAAGAGAGGGCTTACGAGACCTTTTCAATCTTCAAGTTTTATGCGGGAACTCATTTCAATCGAAAAGATAAAACGGTTTGCTAACTATAAGTTTTCACTGATTTTCGGTGCTTACGAGATAGCTGGACATTGTTTTTTTACAAGGTTAACGAACTGATACCGATTATCGCAAAGTCACAGTGACCGAAATCTGAAATATTTTCACCTTCATGTTTTCGTTTAAAAAAGTGCATTCGACCAAGCCGTCTTATTTACGTACAGTGAAATGTTTTGTTTATAAAAGCGCATTCGACCAAACCGTCTTATTTACCTCCATAATGAAAGGTTACTATATATATATATATATATATATATATATATATATATATATATATATATATATATATATATAAAAGCGCATTTGGCTAAAATATCTTATTTACCTCGACTGTGAGATATTTTGTTTAAAAAAGCGCATTCGACTAACTGTCTCATTTACCTCGACAATAAAATGTTTTGTTTATAAAAGCGCATTCGACCAAACCGTCTTATTTACCTCGACAGTGAGATTTTTGTTTAAAAAAGCGCATTCGATCAAAGAGTCTTATTTACCTCGAAAATGAATTGTTTTGCATACAAAAGCGCATTCGACCAAAGCGTCTTATTTACCTTGACAGTGAGATTTTTGTTTAAAAAAATTCGACAAAATTGTCTTAAATGTTTTGTAAACAAAAGTGGAATCAACCAAACTGTCTTATTTACCTCGACAGTGAAGTATTTTGTTTACAAAGGCGCATTACCCCAAACTGTCTTATTTACCTAGACAATGAAGTGTTTTGTTTACAAAAGCGCATTCGACCAAACTGTCTTATTTACCTCGACAATAAGATACACCAGCTCCCAACCTTCCCTCTCGCCCCCCCCCCTCCCCGTACGCCGCACTGGTTTACAGAGTCATCTTTATTCTTCCGAATTCGCCTGTTTTTCGTCTGAAAGCTCTCGCATTCCACCTCCCGGGACAAGGCTCCTCTCTCTTTTCAAGACACAAGAGTCTCCAATTGCGTATGTACAAGACTCGGTATCGCCCTTATCAGTGTACAAGACCCTGTGAGTAAGGACGGTCGTCCATTTACGAGCTCCAGGAGAACGCCTTGTGTCCATTGCTCGATAGGTTTCTGGAAAAGCAGCCTCCGGGAGAATAATTGGAGATTGAGTCTAGCTGCTTCTTCGTCTTCTTCGTGCGTGGAGTGACTAGTTCGTCCGTGAACCGCTTCTTCTTCTTCTTCTTCTTGGGCTGTATGGACCAGTTCGGTGTCGAATAACAGGTACGGTAAAAACCGCTCGACTTCTCTATCTACGAGTCGATCAGTGATCGTCTCAGTTCGATTGGAAAGTGTGTCTGGTTGTGTTACGTGTGAACTGATCTTTTAGCAAAGGCTGATTTTACTCAGTTTAATGTCGTGATCGTGGTTGTATTTTTGGGGGGTTGGGTAAAGAGTCTATTTTAAAATCCTTTGCCTATATGCTCCAATCTGCAGGAATTACAGGTCAGTTGCACTTGCCTCTAAGCTATTGTTAAATTCTTTGCCTATATGCTCCAATCTGTAGGAATTACAGGTCAGTTGCGCTTGCCTCTAAGCTTTTGTTTAAGTGGTCTCTGGCTGATTAACCGTCTATAAGTTATTCAACGATTCTGGCAAAAATGGCTAAAATCTTTATCAATCTTGGGGTTTCATTTTGTCTGGTAAACCCTACGATTGTCCAACCAGATTACAGTCCCAGGCCTTGAGTTAGAATTCACATTTTTACCTCGCAAATTTATCGTAATTTTCTGGTCTCTGTTCCATGTAGGTTACGTTTCTACACTTTAATAATAATCATCAACATTTCTTTGTCACTTTAGAAATGGCTTATTTCATTCAAGATGTTATTAGTGGCCTGGACGATATCATTCCCTTGTGGGTAAAACTGAAAATAATGTCACGTGTCCTCGATCGGTTTTATAGTAAAAGGAAAAATTGAAAATGTAAAACGGTACCTTTTATCTTTGTTGATTTCTTATTATCTTTGTGAAAGATCCCATTAAAAGTTGCAGTCATTACGCCTCACACGGTACACTGTAGGCATTACTGAAAGGTTATTTGCGGTGTCCCGCTAGGCTCCTCGTTGAACCCATTTTTTTTTTTTTTTTTTAACTTTCTACTCTAATCTCCATTCCCACTTCCCATCTCCAATCTTGCTGTCCAACCACTCAAACTTCCTCTTTTTTTTTTCACTGTATTAAAAGCTGAATGGCTGAAAGTGCCCCAGTACTTGTGTTACAGTAAAAATTTTATATAAAAAGAAAAAAAATACGTTTGGCGTATAAGGCGGGAAGAGGCATTTGATCTGATTGTTCTACTGGCGTCGTGGGTGCATTAGGATTCTGGTTGTGAATGCACAAGGGAATGATTTACATTCTCTCTCTCTCTCTCTCTCTCTCTCTCTCTCTCTCACGAACAACTACTAATTCTGCTGTAAGTTGATACGCGGTTTTGTGATTCTGAAGGTGACCTTCCCTGGCAAGTTGATTAGATTATAGCAGAAAAGGTTCTTGAGTTTATATATATATATATTATATAATATATATCTATATAGATATATATATATATATATATATATATATATATATATCCTTAAGAGAACTGCTTTTATTCTTCTTCACTAAAACATTGTAAAAGAGAGCACAGCAGTTACCTAAACCATTAAACCATTTCCCCGAAAGCTCGAGATCCCCTTGACACCTATATTAAAAAAAAAACCGGTCATTTTTGACCGATTAGAATGATATCAATCACAGTTTTGAGTAGGAGACGTCGCAGATTGTTTATGAAGGTACATAGTGCTGCGAGGTCATATGTGACTAAAGCAGGTTTTTTTTGTTAAGGTAACTGACAAAATAATGTTTTCAAACTTCAAGGACTCTGGAGAAGTATAACCCTATTTCCTGCGTTTTGATTTGAAGAGGAGGAATGCTTTATTATTATTATTATTATTATTATTATTATTATTATTATTATTATTATTATTATTATTATTATTATTATTAATTCAGAAAATGAACCCCATTCATTTAAAACAAGAACACCAAAGGAGCCATTGACTTGAAGTTCAACCTTCCAAAAGAGTATGGCGTTCGCTAGAAGGTAATAGAACTTGCAGAAAAAAAGATATCCCACATTAAATAAACAAATTAACAAATAAAAAACTAAATAAATCATAAAAAATTCAAGGAGAACTGCAAATTCGCTCGAATTTATAAAGTTCCAATTGCAGAGAGAGAGAGAGAGAGAGAGAGAGAGAGAATGAATGTAAACAATACACTCTTCTTTCTCATGTCGTCGTTACAGTTGTTCTTGTACGTGTCTTGTTACTTATCGTGAAAGCACGTATGAATCTTATTGTTTTTTCTTGTAATTAATGAATTTTAACGTTACACCTTACATGCATAATCAAATTGTTGTTTTAAACAGGGAGAGAAGACCATTAAAATGGCTGCCATGACTAAATTGCTTTGAGTTTCAGCCTGACGATAAATTAAAGACTTGTGGAGTTTGTGTAAGCGAAGAAAATCAGTTGAACTTGTTAAAATTAAAAGAGGGAGACATAAAGAAATCATGATCATAAGAAAATCGCGTCAGAACACAAAGGCTGTTCCCCAAAATTTCGCTCAGAGGAAATCTTTGTAGAAGTAGGTCTATAGGTCTAGGCCTTCCCGCTCAAGAAAAAAAAAAAAAAAAAAAAAAAAAAAAAAAAAAACAAAAAAAAAAAAAAAAAAAAAAAAGTTTCGTTTCTCGGAAGACCACCCAGGGCGCACCGCCCTCCCCCAAGCGATGAGACGCACCATCGAGAGAAGGCAGGAGGAACTGGACGACCTCGAGGACACCAAATGCCGGAGGAAGTCCTACGCCCTGGCCCAGAGGGAGTCGCTTCCTATACCTCTCCCCTTGCCGGTCTACCCGCCTCCGAAGCCGATCGCCCGCCCTCCGCCTCCGAAGACGGTCTTCCGCCCCGTGGGCCCCGGTCTCCGAGCTAACGCCAGAGGCTACAGGCCCTCGACGGCCTCCGTGAACCTCCTGCCGACGACGCCGGAGGTCCCGTCAACGCCCCCCGTCAGGAATCATCAGGTCAGAGGCGGCTTCGTTCCTTCGGCGGCCTTGTCCCCTACTCCGGAGGAATCTTCCGGCTGTGTCTCGCCATCGCCGAGTTATAGGTCTAACGACTTCCACCCACACCTGCAGCAGATTCCAGCCACGCCAGAGGCCTCGCCCAAGCTCAGCAGTTTCGCCGCCCTTCAGGGGCGCCCTCAGGAAGAGAAGCAAACGCGAAACCAGCAGCAACTGCTGCAGCCAGTAGAAACCACATTACCTCCTCTCACTGCGTTAGACATCACTCAACAGCTCACGTCGATACCAACCGCCACCACCACCACCAGCAGTAGCGTCAGCAGCAGCAGCAGCAGCAGCAGTAGTAGTACCAGTCTCCCCCCGACGCCCCCAACCCATCACCACCAGCTGCCCCCGACGCCCACGTCCCTCTCACGGTCCGATACCCCGACGTCCTTAGGGACGTGCCCGCGGACGCCGACATCAATCAGGGCGGCTCCGTGGCAGCCTCTGCCACCGACAGCATCCCTCACTCACAAAGTTCCTTCCTCTCCCACAGTAGCTGCCGCCGCCGCTCCTGTCGGGGCAACAACGGCACCTCATCCTCCTCTTCCTCCACCTCGTTCCGCGGCGGCGTCGCCTTCTGCAGGATCTGCCTACCCTCCCACGCCCCCTTCGTCACCCTTGCGTCGTCTGGAGGTCCCAGACGCCGCTGACGTCGCGTCGTATTCGTCGCTGTCGTCGTCGGTCGAACAAGGTGAGTGGAGTAGCTTTTAGACCGGCTTCTTCGTCGACGTATAGGTCTAAAGGTCACGATTCAATTTCTCTCTCTCTCTCTCTCTCTCTCTCTTCGCCCTCCTGAAGGAGTTGACTGACCTCCTTCAGCACTTCTTCAATAGAACGTCTCCATTTTTTTTTTATCCTTCGTTAAATATTAATTTATAAATATTGATTAATCTTAGATTATCTACTTTTGTACCATACCAAAGGGTCTGGTTCCCCCAAAAAACGGCTGGAATGATCCACCAGGTAAGAAATCGTCTAATCTGGAGATCTCAGACGTCATTGGAAGATCGATCAACAAGCAAACCTGTTCCTCTCTCTCTCTCTCTCTCTCTCTCTCTCTCTCTCTCTCTCTCTCTCTCTCTCTCTCTCTCTCTCTCTGACATTTTCTATTTTTTTCTTCTAAAAGTCCAGGTTTGGAAAACCCTTAAATAATCTAGTGATATACCTTGCTAGACTCTCTCTCTCTCTCTCTCTCTCTCTCTCTCTCTCTCTCTCTCTCTGACATTTTCTATTTCTTTCTAAAAGTCCAGATTTGGAAAACCCCTCAATCAATAATCTAGTGACGCACCTGGCTAGATTCTCTCTCTCTCTCTCTCTCTCTCTCTCTCTCTCTCTCTCTCTCTCTCTCTCTCTCTCTCTGAAATTTTCGATTTTTTTTTAAATCTAGTTTTGGAAAAATCCTAAATAATCTAGTGACATATCTTGCTAGACTCTCTCTCTCTCTCTCTGACATTTTTTTTTTTTTTTTTTTTTCTAAAAGTCCAGGTTTGGAAAATCCCTAAATAATCTAGACACACACCTGGCGTTTTCTCACCAGGTGACGTGATGGCACAGAACACCTGTGATTATTTATTTTTTTTATTCATTTTTTTTTTTTTTTTGCACATTAAACCGTCCTTCCTTCACAAAGAAACAGTTGCTACAGTTGCAATAATCGTTGGCTCGAGTTGAAACATTTCAATATGAAAATTCATCCACGAGAAAATTGATCGTATTTAATTTGTTTTATTTCACAGAAAAACAGCAAATGTATCATATTTAATTCATTTATTTTATTTAGAAAAACAAAGAGTCTGTTCAAACTTTGCAGTCGTTGTTGGGTCATGTTGAAATATATTAATATAAATGTTAGATTATATGTAATTTTGATATCTAGTCGTATTCGTGCTAAAAAAAAAAAGTAAAAAATGGCTAGGCTATTATTGTTTGGTTTATATTGGCATATGTCATTGGAAAATGAATTGTGTCTGAATCTTATTCATTATTTGCAATGAGAAACAAAAGTAACTTTCTCAATATTTAAAAAATGCAGACTTTACTTTCAAAGGATTTTATACACTTGCGCGCACTCTCTCTCTCTCTCTCTCTCTCTCTCTCTCTCTCTCTCTCTCGTAAGAAAATTCATAAAACATTACACACACACACACACACACCTCACACACACACAAACATGCATACACTCTTTCTCTCTCTCTCAAGTAGCCATCTTGCTTGGTGAGACGTACCCGCGTGAAGTCACAATAATCAACAGATATCACAAGTTTAACATACGACTAGAATTTGAGAAATATCTAGAAGTGTTCGTGAACTATCGGTGATAAGATTAGTGTGAAATAGTAGGATAAAGCGTCTTCTAAGTTAGTTTATCAAGTGTAATACTATAAATCAGAAGATGGCAGTAGTTTCCAACTGCGGGAAAAGGTGGCGTAATTTGGCGTGTCTAGCAGATTCGCATACGATGAGGTAGCAGGAAGGAACTGGCATTTCTCATCTATGAAATCAGCAACAGTCCTAACCAAAAAGATACAAAAGCATTCATAGATATATTAGAAGGATATAATCCTTCAAACTGGAACAAATCTAATGAAAACATCTTGAAAATAATTGAAGAAGTTCCAAATAAAATCCAAGTGGTCAAGAGACTCATAAAGAAAATATACATAAACCAACATATTCCGACCAAAGAAAATGAATAAGGTGAATCTTGTGAATATACTAATTGATGCATTAGGAAAAAGAATGCCAAAAGCATGCAAACTGTGTAAGGTTTGGTATAGCATAGTCAATCCACAAAACCTAATCAGAAAATGTGCTGCATGCAACATTCCGACCCATCCACAGTGTGCTGAGGTAATACAAGATTTGAGAAAAGATACAGAATTTTTTGTTCAACATGTCTATCATGGATAGACAATGTTATTAAATCAAGATTGAATGTACAAATAGTTGAGGATGAAGAGAAGAGGAAGAGGAAGAAGAAGAAGAAAAAGAAGAAGAGGAAAACGGAAGAGAAGTAAACAAAAATGAAATGACAGAAAAAAATAAGGAAAACAAAGAACAAGATAAAAGTATGGATGCAGAGATACTCATTGATACTACATATGAGGCAATAAAGCAGCATACCTACGAAGAAATAAACAAATTACGATATGACAACAGAAAAGCGAAATCCCGAAGAGGCTCTACCCAGATCTATACAATGACGGGAAAGAGGAAAAAATAGACAAGAAAGACAAAATCTGCAACCTTTTGAAAAGAGGGAATTGCAGATTTGGAGAAAGATGTTACTACAAACATCCTAAGATATGTCAAAACTATGAAATATGGTAAATGTGCATACTTAGATGGATATGGGGATGATGCAGAGATCTGCATCCAAAATATGTAAAAACCTAAAAGAAGGAAAAGGATGTAAGTTCGACAAAAAATGCAAATATATGCACCCTGTAGCCATGAATCATAATCAAATAAATAACCAACCAAGTAATAAAATCCAAAATAAGAAAGAAACAAATAAAGAGAGAAATCAAGAATATCAGGTAAAAGAGAAAAGCAAACCACCAATTAAGAGATATGCAGAGGTGTCAGCAAAGAATTTCAAAGCATCAGCTCCGAAATTCTACTCAAGAGATAATAACTGTATTTATTATGCAAGAGGATATTGCAGAAACGGAGAAAATTGCAGATTCAGACACAAAATGAATAATTATGATGAAGGAAGATCAAATATTATGGAAAAGTTGGATTTTTTAATGTCAGAATTTCATTTCGGGAAATGAAAAAAAAGAACAACATACCAGAACAGGAAAGAAAGAGACCATGGGTAAAATCCTTTTATTACTATCAGTATTAAATGAAGGAGAAAACACGCAAACCATCATAGTGATGAATGCGCAGGGTTTAGTTACGAGTAACTCAAAAAGAAAAATAGAGTACTTAGAAGAACTAACCCAAAATGAAAAGAAAATAGATATAATGAATATAAGTGAAACCTGGTATTCCCAAGAGACTGGGAATGATGATCAAATAAAAGGGTTCCAAACTTATAGATCAGATAGAAAAATAGGAATCAAGGGGGAACCGCAATATATGGGAAAGACAAAAAACAAGGAAAAAATATATGAGAAATATAGTAACTCAGAATGTGAACTAATAGCGGTAGAATTTGAATCTGAAAAATTGATGAACATAGTAATATATAGACCTCCTAATACTAAAGAGTTTGACTTAATAATTGAAAAATTGATGATATATGTAGAAATCACAAGGACTGGACTATTCTCCTATCTGGTGACTTCAACTTTCCTTTCGTAGAATGGAAAGAACGAATAGGAGATTGTGGTTGTACTTATACATATAAAAAAGAGAGTAATAGTAGTGCAGAAGATAAGAGGCAATTTGAAAAGCTATTAGATATGCTACTAGAATACAACATTCAACAAATAAATCACCTGCCAACAAGAAAGGAAAAATACTTTAGACCTAGTATTGTGAACGAGATGAATTATGTTAAAGAAATAAGTTTATAATGCGAGTATTTCAGACCATAATGTCATAGAATTAACAGTTCATTCAAAAGCAAGTGAAAATAGAGATAAGCAAGAAATGAAAAAAGTGGGAAGGATATGGAAAATACAACTTCTACAGTAAAAATATAAAATGGTCAGAAATTAATGAAGAATTAAACAAAGATTGGGATAACATTTCGTAAGTGATGACATAAGGGTAAATACGGAGATATTATATAAAATATTGGAGAAATAGTGGAAAAATATATACCGAAGAAGAAAAGTAAACATCATTCATGCATACCAAGAGACAGAAGAATCTTGTTCCAGAAAATCAGAAAGTGGAAAAAAGGTCTTGCAAAAGAAAAAAATGCATGGAAAGTTATAGAACTAAAAAAGTAAGATAGAAAATGCAGAAAAAAAAAGATTATACAATCAAAAGAAAATGAAAAACGGGACTTGGAAGAAAAAATACCCTATTAAATATCAAGCAAAATCCCCAAACTATTATACTCATATGCGAAGAAGATGAATAAAAGAAGAATAGAAATAGGCCCTCTGAGAATTGAAGGGAGATTAACGAATGAAAAAAGGAAATTTGCAAACAACATACTGGCAGAACGTATAAGAGAGAATTCACCCCTAGAATAGATAATGAAGAAAGAATGATATAGAAGTAAGGGATGAAAATAGTGAATATTTAGCTGACATAGATATTAATGAAAGCTGATATTGTGCAGGCTATTAATGAAATTAAAAATGGAGCTGCTGCAGGGCCTGATGGAATTCCTGCTATTTTGTTAAAGAAAGTAGTTCATTCTATCGCAAAGCCACTTGCAATATTATTAAGACAAAGTGTAGATACAGGCGAAGATATATGATTGAGCACAAATTAGCGTATATTACCCCTACTTTCAAAAGTGGATCAAGACTAGAGGCAAGTAATTATAGGCCTGTGAGTCTAACATAACAATATAATGAAAGTGTATGAAAGGGTAATGAAGAAAAATATTATGAAACATTTAATAAAAAATAATTTGTTTAATAAATACAGGCCTAACAAACATGGTTTTTCGTACCCGGAAAAAGTACACAAACCCAACTGTTAGTCCACCGTGAAAACATATTCAAAAATATGAAAAGCGGAAATGAAAACAGATGTGGTTTATTTAAGACTTTGCAAAGCTTTTGATAAAGTAGACCATAATATATTAGCGAAGAAAATTAGAAAACACAATATCGTGGATAAAGTAGGAAGATGGTTAAAAGAATTTTTACACAACAGAAAACAGATAGTTATTGCAAACGACGAGAAAAATCGGATGAAGCCAAGGTAATATCCGGTGTGCCAGCAAGGTACGGTGTTAGCTGCAATACTGTTTGTTATTATGATTGAAGACATAGACAATAATGTTAAGGATTCGTAGTGAGTAGTTTCGCAGATGACACAAGAATAAGTAGAGAAATTACTTGTGATGAAGATAGGAACGCTCTACAAAGAGACCTTAACAAAAGTATATGATTGGGCAGAGGTAAATAGGATGGTATTTAACTCTGATAAATTTGAATCAATAAATTATGGAGACAGAGAAAGAAAGCTATATGCATATAAGGGACCTAATTAATGAGACCATCACAAATAAGGAAGCAGTTAAAGACCTTGGTGTGATGATGAATAGGACATGTTATGCAATGATCAAATAGCAACTCTGTTGGCAAAATGTAAAGCAAAAATGGGAATGTTGTTTACTGGCACTTCCAAAACAAGAAAATCTGAACAATCATGATTTAATGCTTTATAAAAACATATGTTCGTAGTCCACTTGAATATTGCAATATGATATGGTACCCACACTATCAAAAGGATATTGCACAAATAGAGAGTGTACCAAAGGTCCTTTACAGCTAGAATAGAAGAAGTTAAGGACCTAGACTACTGGGAAAGACTACAATTCTTAAAATTATATAGTCTGGAAAGGAGAAGAGATCGCTACATGATAATTCAGGCATGGAAACAGATAGAAGGAATAGCAGAAAATATCATGGAACTAAAAATATCAGAAAGAGCAAGCAAAGGTAGATTAATAGTGCCCAAAAATATACCAGGAAAAATAAGGAAAGCACACAGGACATTAATCACTACGCACCAGCATCGATAATGCAGCGTCTATTCAATGCGTTGCCAGCTCATCTGAGGAATATATCAGGAGTTGGCGTAGATGTGTTTAAGAATAAGCTCGGACAAATATCTAAACTGCATCCCAGACCATCCAAGATTGGAAGATGCAAAATATACCGGAAGATGTACTAGCAACTCTCTGGTAGACATTAGAGGTGCCTCACACTGAGGGACCTGGGGCAACCGAACAAGATGTAAGGTCTGTAAGGTCTGTAAGGTAAGTCATCTCTCTCTCACACACACACACACACAGACACGCTCACGTAGGAATAGTAATAAAACATTACTCTCTCTCTCTCTCTCTCTCTCTCTCACACACACATAAGATATTGATAAAACATTACACACACACACTTGCATAAGAAAATTCATAAAATAGTACACACACACATACACACACCTTCAAAGAAAAAAAAATCGCGTAATCCACAGACCAAAACATTCATCTGAGTTCTATTCAACTTAAATTAGCGGCGGTATATCCTTTATGGCTGTTGCATGACAAGCAATAAGTGAACTGTCTCCAATTCAAGGCTGATTTTGTCTTATAGATATAATCAATTTTATAGAAAGAAATCATTCATAATGAGCGGTTTTATTCCAAGTCACATATCAAATATTAGAAGATCAAATTATCTTTATTCCGTAAAATACTTCAATTCTATTTTAAGGTGTATAAAACAGGCATTTAGACATCATTGAAGTGTCTTGAACTTATAAGCAATTCACATATATGTGGATGCTATTACTCCTGTAAACATTGGATCCAAATGGGGGCATTTTTTAAATAAATTCTCTAGCAGAGATTCGAACCCATGACGTAGGTTCGAACCCCTGTATAGAGGGGCTCGAATTTCCTCGTATATTATCCGTTTTATCAGTTCTGGTTCAATATCTACAGGAATGAGCCATTAAAAAGTATAAATAAATCAATTTAACATGTCCTAGTCGACAAATAATGAATCAAAATTCAAATATCTGCCTAAATATTAAAAAATTAAACCACTGGAAAGTTTGCAAAGATTTAATTCTTGATGTTGGGTAAAGTAGAAAGCAGAATTATTAACGAGAATCCCTACAAATGCCAAACGGAAGTCGTTGAGCAACGAGAAACATTACTGAAGACGAGAAGGCTGTTAAGTCTCAATGGGTACCTGAGGTTGACTACCTTTCAACGGCGGTTGTAAGACGAGTGATGTGTCTCTCTTGTTTGCCAAAGAGATATCCAGTGACAGCATCACATGGCTCGGGAGTGTGTCTGTGCATGTGATCCCATATTTATCTCTCTCTCTCTCTCATCTATCTGTATTGCAGCCTCCTGAATAGTCACCGTTTAAAAGGCTCTCTATCTCTCACTCTCAGACTCCCGAATAGTGAAAGTTTACAAGGTATATAATACATACACACACACACACATTATATATATATATATATATATATATATATCTATATATATATATATATATATATATATATATATATATATATATAAACCTAGTTCAGGAATTCCACGGGTTAACGGATACACCCCACTAGACTTAGCAAGCCTCGCGTGCCTATAGTCTCACGAAAGAAGAAGAAAAAGAAGAAGAAGAAGAAGAAGCAGAACGCCACACCCAGTCTGGAAGTGTGACTGACCTCCTGAGGTCACGAGAGAGAGAGAGAAACCTGTTCCCATGTGTCCCGTAGTAAGCACAAATTCCTCTTCTTCTTCTTCTTCTTCTTCTTCTTCTTCTGGTTTTGTCGTCACCGAAACCTCTCTGCATTCCGAATAATGTCCAGCCTGTTGAATCTGTGTTGCTAGTTTATTTCCCTATCTTAACGAACTTATTAATCTTCTCAAAGGACGTACGAGTCATTAATGACTATATTTCGGTATTATGATGCGGGAGCGTTGTCAAAATTAGCAAAAATTTGGTAAGATTTGGAAATTTTATAGAATTATTCCTTTTTTTTTTATTTCATTGATACCTGCTTTCTGAATAACGCCTAGCCTTCCAGATCTGCGCTGGGAGATTTTAAGCCTTTTCTAAAGAAAGTTGAAATGTTTAAGCTTTCGTTTTCAAAGCTGAAATTTTTCGAAGCTGAAGTTGCTCCATAGCTGAAGTTTTCAAAGTTGAAGTTTTTAAAAGCTGAAGTTTTTAAAAGCTTAAGTTTTTCCAGAGCTGAAGTTTTAAAAGATGAAGTTTTTCCAAAGCTTTAGTTTTTCCAAAGCTCAAGTTTTTAAAACTGAAATCTTTAAAGCTGATGTTTTTAAAAGCTAAACTTCTCAAAGCTGCAATTTTTAAAGTTGAATTTACAAGCTGAAGTTTTTAAAAACTGGAGTTTTTAAAGCTGAATTTTTAAAATCTGAAGTTTTTAAAAGCCAAAGTTTTCAAAGCTGAAGTTTTCCAATCTGAAATTTTTTAAAGCCAAAGTTTTCAAAGCTGAAGTTTTTAAAACGCTAAAGTTTTCAAAGCTGAAGTTTAGCTGAATTTTATAAGCTGGAGTTTTTAAAAGCTGAAGTTTCTAAAGCTGAAGTGATCATCATTTACTGTCTAACATTGTTTCCTCAACACAGTAGTCAAGATAATGTTAAAATGAACAATTCCCTGAATCGAATAAAAAAATTCTGTTTTCATGACTCCAGGAATTTTAAGATTCCGCCCAGTAAACAATGAAGACTGCCATGTTGTCCTTAATTTTTTCGTTCAGTTTATGCACAAATGCTATTTGCACAGTGATAGCTCAGTGCATAAACTTAGTAAAAAACGAAGGAAAAGATAAATCTTCGCTGCTGATGTGGGCCGAATCATAAAACTCCTTGACTCACAAAAACAATAATATTCCTGAACCGGTTTCCAAAAAGCCCTTCAACTCAGAATTCATTTTACTACTCAACGAATTGTTAATTTTTAGTTCGTATCATCTTGAACCGAATTGAACTGAATATGGAATTTAGGCCAAAGGCCAACACTGGGACCTATGAAGTCATTCAGCGCTGAAGCGGAAACTGACAGTAAAAAGTTTGAAAGGTGAAACAGGAGGAAAACCTCAAAGAACCTTCAGTGATGCTTACAGTGCACCGCATGAGGTGCATTAACGGCACTAACCCCCCTACCCCCTCCCCCCTCCCCCCGCCGTATTATCTTGGCTGCTGTGATGGGAAAATGTTAGACAGTAAATGGTAATAACTTCAGTTTGTAAAAACTCCAGCTTATAAAATCACTTTTAAAAACTTCAGCTTTTAAAACCTCCAGTTTTAAAAACTCCAGCTTATAAATTCAGCTTTAAAAACTTCAGTTTTAAACACTTCAGCTTTTTAAAACTCCAGTTTTAAACATTTCAGCTTTTAAAAACTCCAGTTTTAGAAAATCCTGTTTTTTAATTAGCTTAAAAACTTCCGTTTAAAAACTTCATCGTTGAAAACTTCAGCTAAAAATTCTCAATTTATAAAAACGTAAGCTTAAAAACTTCAACTTAAAATTCTCAATTTATAAAAACTTCAGCTTAAAAATTCACCTTATAAATTCAGCTTTGAAAATTTCAGCTTTTTAAAAACTCAAGCCTTAAAATTTAAATGTTCAAAACTTCAGCTTACACATGGTTAAGTAGTTGGCTTTAAAAACTTCAGCTTTGAATATTTTCAGCTTAAAAATCTTCATCTTTTAAATATATCAGCTTAAACACTTCAGATTTTAAAAATTTAGCTTTTAAAAACTTCAAATTTAAAAATATCAGCTTAAAAACGCCAACTTTTAAAAATTTTAGCTTTTAAAAACATAAATTTTTAATATTTTAAGCTTAGAAGCTTCAGCTATTAAAACTCAAGCTTAAAAATTTTAGCTTTAAAAAGTTTGCCACCACATGGCTAAGTAGTTATTGGTCATAAAGAAAGTGAAACAATGTTAAGTCACTTATAAAGTGACCTTCGCTTCATAAAACATTGCAGTCATGCGCGCAATTTTTGCAATAGCGCTTTTCCGATTGCTTGCGTTAATGTGCAATGTTGCTGGGGATTATTAACCTAAATTTACCTAAATATATATTATATATAAATATATTATATAATATATATTATAATATATAATATATATATATATATATATATAATCTTTTGAACATTTAGGCCATTTCCCACAACACAAAAAGCTCTCACTAACAGCGCTATGAAACACTTAAACACTCTTGAATAATGCACTTCTTCCACGATTCCAGTTTCGTTGAATGGAAACAATTCAGTTCTTTTCCATGCGCTTCCTGGACGTATCAAGATTCCGGTTTTATGGATTCAATTCAACTCCTTTCCATATACTTCCTGGACGTATCAAGGCTTTCATGAATCCAGTTTTATGGAACGAATTCCATTCGGCTCCTTCCCATGCACTTCCTGGAAGTATCAAGGCTTTCATGATTCCAGTTTTATGGAACGAATTCCATTCGGCTCCTTCCAATGCACTTCCTGGAAGTATCAAGGCTTTCATGATTCCAGTTTTATGGAACGAATTCCATTCAACTCCTGTCCATACACTTCCTGGCCGCATCAAGGCTTTTATGATTCCAGTTTTATGGAACGGATTCCATTCAGTTCCTTTCTATGCACTACCTGGACGTATTGCCCTGTTTCAGGATTCCAGTTTCATGGAACGAACTCAGTTCAGCTCCTGGACCTATAAACCCTTCCCATGATTTTTTTATTTTTTATTTTTGTATTTTTTTTTTTAGTTGTATTATTATTTTTTTCCTGTTTCATGGCACGAATTCAATTCAGCTCCTGGACGCATAAACCCTTCCATGATTCCTGTTTTATGGAATGGAAACCATTAACCTCCGTTCCAAATCCAAGCAGAATTCGGTGCTCGAGAGATAAGTCCTTCCCAGAGAGGCGTTTGTCGCACATTGTTTACAAAAACCGCCTGAACGTTTCTCGTTTAAAACGGCTCTCCGGTGTGTGTCTGCGCATGAAGATGAGGTATCTGGCATCCCAGATACTCCAGGCAAACGTGAGGTATCTATATCTCTAGATAAACAGGCTTCCAGGGGAGTATTTGGTGAGAAACGTCGGCATTCTGTTTACCTTGTTGCAACTTGGCGCAATTAGAGTGAAACTTGCGCGACTGTTTTGCGCATTCCTTGTTTAACTGTTGCGCGTTCTTGGAATGACTGCCTCCAAGGGAAGTTGTGCTTTTCTTTTATTTTTTTATTTATTTGTTTTTTGTTTTGTTATTAAAGCCTTTTATTCTCAGATACCTACAGGAACAAATAAAGTAATATACTATAAGTCTCTCTCTCTCTCTCTCTGTGAAAATAGTAGGATAAAGCGTCTTCTAAGTTAGTTTATCAAGTGTAATACTGTAAATCAGAACAAGATGGCAGTAAGTTCCAACTGCGGGAAGAGATGGAGTAATTTAGCGTGTTTAGCAGATTCGCAATACGATGAGGTAGCAGGAAGGGAACTGGCATTTCTCATCTATGAAATCAGCAACAGTCCTAACCAAAAAGATACAAAAGCATTCATAGATATATTAGAAGGATATAATCCTTCAAACTGGAAAAAATCTAATGAAAACATCTTGAAAATAATTGAAGAAGTTCCAAATAAAATCCAAGTGGTCAAGAGACTCATAAAGAAAATATACATAAACCAACATATTCCGACAAAGAAAATGAATAAGGTGAATCTTGTGAATATCCTAATTGACGCATTAGGAAAAAGAATGCCAAAAGCATGCAAACTGTGTAAGGTTTGGTATAGCATAGTCAATCCACAAAACCTAATCAGAAAATGTGCTGCATGCAACATTCCGACCCATCCACAGTGTGCTGAGGTAATACAAGATATGAGAAAAGATACAAGAATTTTTTGTTCAACATGTCTATCATGGATAGACAATGTTATTAAATCAAGATTGAATGTACAAATAGTTGAGGATGAAGAAGAAGAGGAAGAGGAAGAAGAAGAAGAAGAAGAAGAAGAGGAAAACGGAAGAGAAGTAAACAAAAATGAAATGACAGAAAAAAATAAGGAAAACAAAGAACAAGATAAAAGTATGGTGATGAGAGATACTCATTGATACTACATATGAGGCAATAAAGCAGCATACCTACGAAGAAATAAATTACCATATGGCAACAGAAAAGGAAATCCCGAAGAGGCTCTACCCAGATCTACACAATGACGGGAAAGAGGAAAAAATAGACAAGAAAGACAAAATCTGCAACCTTTTGAAAAGAGGGAATTGCAGATTTGGAGAAAGCTGTTACTAACAATCTTAACATCCTAAGGGTATGTCACAACTATGAAATATATGGTAAATGTGCATACCTAGATGGATATGGGGATGATTGCAGAGATCTGCATCCAAAAATATGCAAAACCTAAAAGAAGGAAAAGGATGTAAGTTCGACAAAAAATGCAAATATATGCACCCTGTAGCATGAATCATAATCAAATAAATAACCAACCAAGTAATAAAATCCAAAATAAGAAAGAAACAATAAAGAGAGAAATCAAGAATATCAGGTAAAAGAGAAAAGCAAACCACCAATGAGATTATGCAGAGATGTCAGCAAAAAATTTCAATGCATCAGCCTCCAAAATTCTACTCAAGGGATAATAACTGTATTTATTATGCAAGAGGATATTGCAGAAACGGAGAAAATTGCAGATTCAGACACAAAAATGAATAATTATGATGAAGGAAGATCAAATATTATGGAAAAGTTGGATTTTTTAATGTCAGAATTTCTGGAAATGAAAAAAGAAAACACATACCAGAAAACAGGAAAGAGACATGGGAAAATCCTTATTACTACCAATATTAAATGAAGGAGAAAACACGCAAACCATCATAGTGATGAATGCGCAGGGTTTTAGTTACGAGTAACTCAAAAAGAAAAATAGAGTACTTAGAAGAACTAACCCAAATTGAAAGAAAAATAGATATAATGAATATAAGTGAAACCTGGTATTCCCAAGAGACTGGGAATGATGATCAAATAAAAGGGTTCCAAACTTATAGATCAGATAGAAAAAATAGGAATCAAGGGGAACCGCAATATATGGGAAAGACAAAAAAACAAGGAAAAATATATGAGAAATATAGTAACTCAGAATGTGAACTAATAGCGGTAGAATTTGAATCTGAAAAATTAATGAACATAGTAATATATAGACCTCCTAATACTAAAGAGTTTGACTTAATAATTGAAAAATTGGATGATATATGTAGAAATCACAAGGATGGACTATTCTCCTATCTGGTGACTTCAACTTTCCTTTCGTAGAATGGAAAGAACGAATAGGAGATTGTGGATGTACTTATACATATAAAAAAGAGAGTAATAGTAGTGCAGAAGATAAGAGGCAATTCGAAAAGCTATAGATATGCTACTAGAATACAACAATTCAACAAATAAATCACCTGCCAACAAGAAAGGAAAATACTTTAGACTAGTATTTGTGAACGAGGTGAATTATGTTAAAGAAATAATAGTTTATAATGCGAGTATTTCAGACCATAATGTCATAGAATTGTTAACAGTTCATTCCAAAGCAAGTGAAAACAGAGATAAGCAAGAAATGAAAAAGTGGGAAGGATATGGAAAATACAACTTCTACAGTAAAAATATAAAATGGTCAGAAATAAATGAAGAATTAAACAAAGATTGGGATAACATTTTCGTAAGCGATGACATAAGGGTAAATACGGAGATATTATATAAAATATTAGAGAAAATAGTGGATAAATATATACCGAAGAAGAAAAGTAAACATCATTCATGCATACCAAGAGACAGAAGGATCTTGTTCCAGAAAATCAGAAAGTGGAAAAAAGGTCTTGCAAAAGAAAAAAATGCATGGAAAGTTATAGAACTAAAAAGTAAGATAGAAAATGCAGAACAAAACGATTATACAATCAAAAGAAAATGAAAAACGGGAATTGGAAGAAAAAACCCTATTAAATATCAGCAAAACCCCAAACTATTATACTCATATGCGAAGAAGATGAATAAAAGAAGAATAGAAATAGGCCCTCTGAGAATTGAAGGGAGATTAACGAATGAAAAAATTGGAAATTTGCAACATACTGGCAGAACGATATAAGAGAGAATTCACCCCTAGAATAGATAATGAAGATAATGATATAGAAGTAAGGGACGAAAATAGTGAATATCTAGCTGACATAGAAATTAATGAAGCTGATATTGTGCAGGCAATTAATGAAATTAAAAATGGAGCTGCTGCAGGGCCTGATGGAATCCCTGCTATTTTGTTAAAGAAAGTAGTTCATTCTATCGCAAAGCCACTTGCAATATTATTAAGACAAAGTGTAGATACAGGCAAGATTTATGATGAGCACAAATTAGCATATATCACCTCTACTTTCAAAAGTGGATCAAGACTTGAGGCAAGTAATTATAGGCCTGTGAGTCTAACATCACATATTATGAAAGTGTATGAAAGGGTTTAATGAAGAAAAATATTATGAAACATTTAATAAAAAAATAATTTGTTTAATATATAGGACAACACGGTTTCGTACCCGGAAAAAGTACACAAACCCAACTGTTAGTCCACCGTGAGAACATATTCCAAAAATATTTTTTTTTTTGAAAAGCGGAAATGAAACAGATGTGGTTTATCTAGACTTTGTAAAAGCTTTTTGACAAATAGAAACCATTAAACTATAATTAGCAAAGAAAATTAGAAAACACAATATCGTATAAAATAGGAAGATGGTTAAAAGAATTTTTACACAACAGAAAACAGATAGTTATTGCAAACGATGAGGAAATCGGATGAAACCAAGGTAATATCCGGTGTGCCACAAGGTACGATGTTAGCTGCAATACTGTTTGTTATTATGATTGAAGACATAGACAGTAATGCTAAGGATTCGGTAGTGAGTAGTTTCGCTGATGACACAAGAATAAGTAGAGAAATTACTTGTGATGAAGATAGGAACGCTCTACAAAGAGACCTTAACAAAGTATATGATTGGGCAGAGGAAAATAGGATGGTATTTAACTCTGATAAATTTGAATCAATAAATTATGGAGACAGAGAAGGAAAGCTATATGCATATAGGGGACCTAATAATGAGACAATCACAAATAAGGAAGCAGTTAAAGACCTTGGTGTGATGATGAATAGGAACATGTTATGCAATGATCAAATAGCAATTCTTTTGGCAAAATGTAAAGCAAAAATGGGAAGGGTGTTGTTACGGCACTTCAAAACAAGAAAAGCTGAACACATGATTATGCTTTATAAAACATATGTTCGTAGTCCACTTGATATTGCAATATGATATGGTACCCACACTATCAAAAGGATATTGCACAAATAGAGTGTACAAAGGTCCTTTACAGCTAGAATAGAAGAAGTTAAGGACCTTGACTACTGGGAAAGACTACAATCATTAAAATTATATAGTCTAGAAAGGAGAAGAGAACGCTACATGATAATTCAGGCATGGAAACAGATAGAAGGAATAACAGAAAATATCATGGAACTAAAA
>NC_061103.1:35640698-35663198 GCF_015104395.2 Macrobrachium nipponense | reverse complement strand
AGAGAGAGAGAGAGAGAGAGAGAGAGAGAGAGAGAGAGACCATGAACCTAGGATCACTAGATGGAATATTTTTAGAATTTGTGTGTGTGTGTGTGAGAGAGAGAGAGAGAGAGAGAGAGAGAGAGAGAGAGAGAGAGAGAGAGAGAGAGAGAGCTCGAATCACAACATGACGTGTAGTAGGCCTTACACAAGACATGATTTATGTAACTTAATACCAGAATCGATAAGGTGTTTTATCAGTCTTCTATAATACAAATAAACCCTTCGTGAAAAGGTATTTGTCACTTGCATGTTTTATTAAGTCTAGTTAATTTCAAAGGCCTAATATGTCTATTTCTTTTCTCTTCACAGGCCTAAATCACAGCAGGCTCTCCCTAGGTAGCTCCAACCTGTTACCAGAACCAACACCTCACCTTGGGGAAGCCCACGACCTTTCTTCCCTCAACCCTTCGGAAAGTTCCTACCCAGCCGTCCTCGATGTCATGCACCTCAGCGTAGATGTTCAGAAGGGCACGCCGACGGCGCTGGGAGAGGAGGTGGTAGAACGGTAGGAAGGTCAGAGGACGAGGCACCACTACCACCACCTCCCCGAAGGAAGTTGCCAGGAACAACGACATCAAGGGCGACTCGACTGCCCCCGGAGACCCTGTGGCCACTAGTTTGGTCGACGGCGTAGCCAACAGCCTGAACAGTCCCGCGGATCACGATGGCAAAGGCGTTCCACAGGCTGAACAGACTTACCAGACCTACAAGATTCGGTTCTGGATTCTTGGTCTGTTCTCCGCTACAGCTTTTCTACAGGTTTGTAGTCGTTCTGTTACAGGATGGTTCTTCTGTAGGGGTTCAAGTACTACCTCTCAGGAGATAGGTCTAGGCTTATAGCCATAGACATAACCAGCTCTCCTTTTATTTCTCCTACAGGGTGGTTCTTCTGTAGGGTTCAAGGGTACCTCTCTGAAGTTATGTCTAGACTTATAACTGTAGACATAATCAGCCTTCCTCTGACAGTCTGTTTCTCTGAAAATCTTTACCACAAGAAGTCTTGTAATTTTATTAAAATGAATTTACAAGCTCACTAACATCTCATGGATTCCCAATAAATACACATATATAATTAAAAGAAAAACCTTTCATTAAACTATGACTTACTAGCGAGATAAGTTATTGCTCAAAGATGAACACCTTCATAGATGGACAAACTGTTTCTTATCGTGGTTCTTCCAGATGCTGATTATGATTTTAGTTGAAGATTATTATCCATTCATTTTTTATTTTAATCACGTATCGGCATAAAAACTGATTGTCTTTTGTTAAGGGTTTTTATAATATATATGTCCAGCTAAATGCCTAATCAAGTTTGAAAAGTCTTTCTTTAAAACTGGAAAAGGCACAGGCCTTTATCTTTATCTTTATCTGCACAGAAGCAACCTAAAGTCACTTGAGCACTTGCTAAAAGTTCTCAAGTGTTTGTAGGTGATGACTGAGCTTAGAAATGCAACTAGAGTTCGCCTGTTATGATGAACTAATTCAACAGAAAACAGGACACTAGGCCTAGGCCCTAGAGAAATTCAAGTAGTGCTTGTATTTTGATTAAACTCCTTCATTTCAGAGCACAGTATGGGGCACATTCGGCTCCATTGCTGAGTCAGCAGAATACGCCTTCAAGAGCTGGACCGACGCTACCATCGCCGCTTTCCCAAACTGGGGTCCTATCATCGTCGTCTTCTTCACGGTGCCCATGATGTGGGTCACACAAAAGCTGGGTAAGTTGGGGGAGATCTTGAGGTTTGGTGAGATTTGCCTGAACGATATGGGTGTAACTGTTTCCTGAGTTTGGTCTAGTTTGCCTGGATAATCTAGTTACTTGGTGTAGTTTGCCTGAATAATCTAGTTCTTTGTTTCCTTAGTTTGGTCCAGATGGCCTGGATAATCCATTTCTTATTGTTTCTCTAGTTTGGCTTGGTTTATGTTGATAATGGTCTAGTTTGCCTGAGTAATCTAGTTTTTACTGTTTCCTTAGTTAGGTCTAGTTTGCCTGGATAGTCTAGTTCTTGTCTCCTTAACTGATCTACATTGCCCGGATAGTCTAGTTCTTATTGTCTCCTTAATTTGATCTAGATTGCCTGGATAATCATGAACTTTCTGCTCTAAGTTCCCCAGCAGAGATGGTGATGGAAAAGTCTTCCATTTTTCAATGTCTTGGAACTTGAAGAAGGAACCATATCCTAATTTTGATTCTCTGCTAAAGATGTTAAGCAGAGCGCACCCAGAGAAACATGGATGAATTCTAAAGCCAAATCACCATTTTTTTCCACCATTTTTTCACAGTGAATGGTGAGGCAAGGCACAGAATACATAAAAATGGACGAATCCTGTATCTAAATCACCATTTTACGCAACAATTTCATAGCAGTTTTCACGGTGAATGAAGAGGCAATAAACACACCACCAAACATCAGACCTTCCAAAGAAGGAACAATGTCATTAATAAGAGCAACCTGAGGGGGTTGGTATCTGTGACCCTGAGTGGTACTCAGGAACTTCAGCCACTCCAACTTGATGTCATCAATAATCATGGCTTCCCACACAGGAATGGAACAGACAGCCATCTTAGTGCAAGAGTTCACACACGTTTGTTGGGGCTGAATTTTCAATTCCCTAGACCTAACCGTGGTTTTAGTACCACCATATTGCTATAAAGTCCCTTGCAATATTATAGATAGTAAGGTACCACCATCTTTATGTAAGATTTTACACGTTTGGTGGTGAAACTGTGAATTCCCTAGACTTAACAATGATAATAATACCACCATATTTCCGTGGAGACATCTGCAGTATTATAAAAGGTTCTACATTCCGAAACTTTGACTGGAAATGGGTAATAAGTCAGTCTGATTACGTCCAACTAACAGAGGGACATTTCATTTGCAATACAGAACGGTACAAGAGAGAGAGAGAGAGAGAGAGAGAGAACCACATGTCCTACTCAATAACCAGAGAATGATTTACAAACAAACTGTTCATTCGTTTGCAAAGTGGAATGAATACAAGTATAAATATAAATACAGGTCAATATAAATACAAGTTTTCTTTTTAACCATAAACAATAACAACCGCAACCAAAGCCAACTAGACCTATATATGGTATGTACTGTCGGCCAAAAAACTCGTGGCAGAGTTTCATAATTTTTCGTTCACTTGCCTGACGCACGATTCATGCCTTATTTATCGATTTTTCTTTCCAAAGATGGAAGAAATCGTATGTAATGACGTTAAAAACAGTCACTGATATCTTTAGAACATTACATTATGTTATTGTGTAATAATATTTTCCATATAGCAAAATTGACGTGAACGAAACGAAGTGATAAAAAACGTCATATCACAACCATAGATATACATTACCAAATAGATAGGAGACACCTATCACTAGTAGTATCGCATAATCATAGACCTTAAATTATCATTTCAATATTAAGTGAAGGTAGTTGAACTATTCCATTTGTTAAATTTTACAGAAAACATTGGAATCTCACAAAATGCTATCAAATTTAAAAACAAAAAGAAAAAAATAACGATCTCCTAACAGTGTGAACCAAGCGACCTCACTCTATTGCTTTTGATGTTATGTGCACGGGAATCTAATGTCAATGTGTCATTTATTGGTCTAAGAAACGTCCCTTGATGAGCGAGAGACAACTATTGCACTGCATTCGGTGCAAGTTGCTGTTGGAGAGATATCAAGAAAGCATTTAACTAAACCGGAGAGAATCATGCCTAGATGAATCAAATTGTTTAAAGAACGGCAAATTTAGAACATGGGCCTAGAGGTGGAACACCTCAAAGCACCACAAGAGAGCAAGACAATACAGTGTAAACGTTGCTGAACAACATTCATTTGTGAATTTTGAATTCTAGTGCATCGTCACGACATTGCTGAACCAGGAATCATGACTAGCTCTATGCTTATGACTGGTGTCTTTAGATGGAGAGGAAGAGATTTTTAAATCTCCACTTGAAATCTTTGATAGGTGTCTAATGAATAAGTCTAATGAATAAGCAAACGTATCTTTGATGGATGAGAGATTCAGTTAGGCTTACTCTTTTTGTTTTGTTTTTTTATCGGTGGCCAGTGAATACCACAGATAGGGAGGGAAACAGTTTTCTATGATGCATCCATTTTTTTTTCTTTAAAAGCTAAAGCATACATATTATTAGGAGATACTTTATCAACATCGGCCTAATCCCTCCATCACTCCTATACGCCACCTCCGCTCTCTTCTACATCTCGGGCGACTCGAGCCGACTTCTCACTACGAACTCCATGGCTTGAAAGCATCAGTAATGATAACGGTTATTTTGAAATTCCCCGCACCGACAACGGGCGCCTTAAAATGCATGTTTATAAAATATTTTCTATTCAAAGAAACTTTATCTTTCATTCCCCAAAATATGTGCATACACTCGTGTTACACCCTGTAGCCGTCAAAGAGCAACCCTTGATTAAAGCAGTCTTGAAAAAAATTAGAAATAAAAACATGAAATAGACTTAAACGAGAACGTCACCTTTCATATTTCTTATCCTTTCAGCTACTTAAATATGCTTATGGTAGTAGGTCGAGATATACATGTGAAACTAATTTGAATTAATTTCTAGTTAGAAGAAATGAATAACTACAGAAAGATCAACCTAAGAAAGCTTTAATGAAAGTAAGCCTTTCTTAATGTATTCGTCAGTTTTGACTCCCACAGCTTTCCAACGTGTCCAAATGAAACAGGGTGATATGCAAGGAATTCGATCAAAAAATAAGACTGAATTATTATTCGTTTGATTTTTTTTTTTTTTTTTTGATAGCTAGGTCTGAGTTAATTATGTTAAGCAATTATGAAAAGGATACGAAGAAAGGCGAGCATTGCTAATAAAACAAGAATAACAGGAATAATTAAATAAAGCAGATTAATATATATATTATATATATATATATATATATATATATATATATATATATATATATATATATATTACGTATCGAGAGAGTATACTGCTCAAAATAGACCTAGGCTAATCATGTGTGAAAATCAGAAGTCCAATTTAGGCCCACTAAATATTATGTCATGCAAATTATTTTATTGATCAAAGGGCAAAATTAGTTTAATTAAACATCGTTTTCAAAGAATGTTAACGACTGGATGTATTGTTTATCGGCTGTAGGAGACGAAATGACAACATCCCAGTGCAGTACGATACGTTGAGTCAAGACTCGACCGGCAGCAAAGTCAACTTCAAAATGCTTCGGTATGCTGTCACAAAGCTAGAGTTGAGAATAAAATTAGAAATCGTGGACCCATTGGTATATATTTTCCTTACTTTGTAAAATAATTATCTTTAATACGTTGAATAAATCTACTCTATTCTAATGTAATTTATTTCAAGTATAGCACCTTTGAAAGGAATGTTATTTATTGTTAAGCAAATAATCTGGCACCTGCATATGGCAATATTTCCATAACGAACAATGAATTAAGAAACTACGCCAATTCTTCGTTGGCCGTCTGTACATATATACGCTAGCAAAAGACACGGTCACTCATCAAATTAAGACAGACAGCTTCATTCCATTGGTGTCCTTGACGGCATCATTGATCCCTGAAGAGGTCAAATGACATTCAAAGAAGAAGAAGAAGAAGAAGAGTAGTGTCAGGAAAGTGCAACATCGGGGAAATGTTACACAAGTGATTGGGAAGACTTGCGCAATTTAAACAACTGCTAAGTCCTTGAAATAGGATTTTTCTTTAAAGCTGAGTGACTGTGTATTTCCGTGCCGTTCGTACTTAACGTCTCTCTAAAAGAGCCGAGGTCTCTATGGGCAATGACTTTTCAGTTATAGAGCTTAAAAATACGGCTACAAATTTTAGTCCTACACCACGAGTGTGTTCTTAGACCTCTATCCCCAAGCTGCCATTTTTTTTTTTTTATATTATCATTATTAGTTTGTGTTTCTACGTGCCATTGGTACTTAACGTCTCTCCAGTAGAGCCTAAGTCTCTAAAGACAATGATCTTCCAAGTTATAGAACTTAAAAATCCTTCAATACATACTAATCCTGTCCCATGAGTGTTACTAGACCTATATCCCTAAACTCCCACTGATATGTCATGTTCTGATAACACTTTAGGGAATGAAAACTGTTTTCAGATTGGCAATTATGGAAGATCACTGATTAGGAGCCCTATTTTTTCATTATTGGCTCATCACAAGAAACATGAAAATATTATTATTTGATTATTATTTTTTTTTCTTTTTTTGCTCTATCACAGTCCTCCAATTCGACTGGGTGATATTTATAGTGAGGGGTTCCGGGTAGCATCCTGCCTCCTTAGGAGTCCATCACTCTTCTTACTATGTGCGCCGTTTCTAGGATCACACTCTTCTGCATGAGTCCTGGAGCTACTTAATTCAGCCTCTAGTTTTTCTAGATTCCTTTTCAGGGATCTTGGGATCGTGCCTAGTACTCCTATGATTATGGGTACAATTTCCACTGTCATATCCCATATCCTTCTTATTTCTATTTTCAGATCTTGATACTTATCCATTTTTCCCTCTCTTTCTCTTCAACTCTGGTGTCCCATGGTATTGCGACATCAATGAGTGATACTTTCTTCTTGACCTTGTCAATCAACGTCACGTCTGGTCTATTTGCACGCATCACCCTATCTGTTCTGATACCATAGTCCCAGGGGAACTTTGCCTGATCGTTTTCTATCACTCCTTCAGTTTGGTGCTCGTACCACTTATTACTGCAAGGTAGCTGGTGTTTCTTGCACAGGCTCCGGTGGAGGGCTTTTGCCACTGAATCATGCCTCTTTTTGTACTGATTCTGTGCAAGTGCCGGGCATTCGCTTGCTATGTGGTTTATGGTTTCATTTTTCCTATTGCACTTCCTACATATGGGAGAGATGTTATTTCTGTCTATCGTTCTTTGAACATATCTGGTTCTTATGGCCTGATCTTGTGCCGCTGTTATCATTCCTTCAGTTTCTTTCTTGAGCTCTCCTCTCTGTAGCCATTGCCATGTGTCATCGCTGGCTAGTTCTTTAGTCTGTCTCATGTATTGTCCGTGCATTGGTTTGTTGTGCCAGTCCTCTGTTCTGTTTGTCATTCTCCTGTCTGTATATTTCTGGGTCTTCGTCTACTTTTATAAGTCCCTTCATTCCCCTTCCCATGCAACTACCTTTAGCCACTCGTCTTCATGGCTGGTTTTCAGATATTGCCCCAGTGCTCTGTTTTCGATGTTGACGCAGTCCTCTATACTTAGTAGTCCTCTCCCTCCTTCCTTTCGTGTTATGTATAGTCTGTCCGTATTTGCTCTTGGGTGTAGTGCTTTGTGTATTGTCATATATTTCCATGGTTTTCTGATCTAGCTGCAGAGTTCTGCCTTCGTCCATTCCACTATTCCTGCGCTGTATCTGATTACTGGCACTGCCCATGTGTTTATGGCTTTTATCATATTTCCGGCGTTGAGTTTTGACTTGAGTATCGCCTTGAATCTCTGCATATATTCTTTCCTGATCGTTGCCCTCTTTTTTGGTGTTTTGTATATCCTCCCCTTCTTCCATTATTCCCAGGTATTTGTATCCAGTCTCATCTATGTGTTTGATGTTGCTCCCATCTGGTAGCTTTATCCCTTCAGTTCTCGTTACTTTGCCTTTTTGTATGTTGACTAAGGCGCATTTTTCTATTCCAAACTCCATCCTGATGTCCCCAGATACAATCCCTACAGTCTGGATTAGGGTATCTATTTCCTTGATGCTCTTACCATACAGCTTGATGTCGTCCATGAACATCAGATGATTGATTCTGTTGCCTCTTTTCTTGAGTTGGTACCCGGCATCCTTCTTCTGTAGTACTTTTGTCATGGGAATCATGGCTACTACGAAGAGTAGTGGGGACAGTGAGTCGCCCTGGAAGATCCCTCTCCTGATATTAACCTCTGCTAGTCTTATTCCAGAGCTTGTAAGTATTGTATTCCAGTTGCGCATTGTATTTTTGAGGAAGCTGATGGTGTTTTCCTCTGCCCCATATATTTTCAGGCATTCTATTAGCCATGTGCGTGGTATCATGTCGAAGGCTTTCTTACAGTCTATCCATGCCATGCTTAGGTTGGTTTTCCCTCTCCTACTGTTCTTCATTATCATTTTGTCTATCAGGAGCTGGTCTTTTGTGTCCCTACACTTCCTTCTGCAGCCTTTCTGTTGGTGGGGGATGGTGTTTGTCTCCTCTAGGTAGTTGTATAGCCTTTCACTGATGATACCTGTTAGTAACTTCCACATTATTGGTAGGCAGGTGATAGGCCTGTAGTAACTGGCTATATTTCCCTTAGGCTAAGGCCCCACCGAATCCGGCGCGGCGCGTCGCGTGCGTGTAACACGGCTATCCGTCTACAAGCGTCTCCGTCTTCTGCGAGTGTGACTGTGGCCCAACCAGACACACGAGTGACGGTTATAAGACGGACAATTCAAACTTCAGCGGTAGTTGCCGTTATGAAGGGAGAGCGCGAGGTTTTCCTCTGACTCGGTGCTGTCAACCAAATTAGAGGCGTTGAACAGTAGGAAAATCTGGACTTATGACATAACTTTAGATGAGGAAAGAGTGGAGAATGAGCAAAACTTTCATAAGTTACGATAGCGTCCAGACAAGTTTTTTTTTAATATTGTCGGATGCCGCCGAAAACCTTTGACTTAATTCACTAGGGCATTATATCTCGAATATCAAACTTTGATACAAATTACAGAAGATAAGTATTAACGTAAGAAACTTGTAGTGTAGTAACTCTGAGGGAAGGATTACTGATTTCGAAATTAAAGTTGCACTTTATTTCATTTAATACAAAAATTAAGATACGTAGAATTGTGTGTGAACTGAACACTTTGATACAGGAACTTCTGAAACAAAGATATTTACATAAATGTATCCATTAGAATATAATAAAAAAAAATACTTTAATCCTTTATCATAACCACAAATCATCACATTTGATTATAACTCAAAGTTGGGCAGGTGGTTCAAATGCAGGTTGTTGTAGGTCTACCACAATTTCTTCCTTCATGCGGAAGACGCACGTCCACGTGCGGCTAAAAACAAAATTTTTAAATATCTAACTTCCCTGGTAGTTACATATATATAGCTTAATCCCGCCGATTCGTCGCGCGCACGGCAGAAATTCAAAATTCGCGGCTATCGCCGATAGACGGTCAGGTGATCATACCTGTGCTCCCTCTAGTAGTTATCTGGAACCATTCCCATTTATCCTCAGAAATTCCCTGCCGTCGTTCGAGCAGCACGTTGGAAATTCGCTCTTCTTTGTTTGGGTTTGCTTTTACTACAATTGGTGAAGTACCCATTGCTTACTTTTTTGTTACTTAATGGCTTTCGCTGATATCAGATTATCCTTAATTTGTTTTACACACGAATAAGTTTCAGTTGGTCAGTTTCCGACTTCTACAATTTTTCTTGTTTTCTGAATTCAAGATGGCCGGCTCTGTAGTTAAGGGTTTCGAGTCCCGGCTTCCATACAACCCTTGATCCTCATACAATAGTTAACAAATGCAGGAAGCAGATATGTACATGTGTTAGCAGATAGGATGAGTGTGTAACGTTCTCTGAGAAATAATGAAAAGTATGTTTACTATAAGATGCAATTAGATTTTAATTAGAAGAACTAGATCGTATTGTGTTCTATTAGCTAGTTCTTCTGATAGTCAAGCTTGTCTAACCTGTCTAATACTAATATTCCTGAGCCTAGCCCTAAGTTAAGAGTACCAGACCCACCTGAGGAGTCGTAGATAAGTTAGCCGACTATGAATGTTTTTGCGGCTAGTTCGGCTTGCGTGTTAATACAATCCCTTTCTTCGGAAAGGGGACTGAATAGACAGTGCGTAGTTTGCATCGCAAATTTGGTGACAGTGTTAGTGTAGTGGAGGGTGCGCCCGTTCGTGTCTGTCACGCTCCTAGTCCTAGACCTCTTCCATGCTCCCCAACCCCTGGGAGAAGGAATGTCGACCGGCGAAGGGAGGTGAGAGATGTTAAAAAGCGAGCGGGCGTCCCCTCGAGCGATCCTGCTGACGCATCCCAGGACGCTCTCCCTCGCCACAGGAAAGGTGAGATGAGGAAGTGTTCGGATACTTGCTCTCCTGCCAATATAAGAGGCAAGATGTCGCACAGGCGGCCGTTCCCTTTGGCAGGAGGTAAGGAAATATTGGACGAAGAGACTTTCGGTGCTTGCGTCTTCGTCTGATGACGCAAGACCTCGACCCGGTTGGCGTCAACCCCTAGAATCAAGACCCCTCAAGAGACCCAAGTCCCCCGTAGCGTTACAGCAACCGTCGTGCAGTAATTGGAGGAGACGCATAACGCACAGCTCTTCGGAAGAAGAAGTTTGCTTTACATCGGTGCATGCTTCTCCCCCTCCCCCAGACTGGGAGGTGTCTCATGGAGCGTCTCCACCTTGTCGACAGAAGATCACTACTAGTGTCTCCGAAGCGGTAGATGGGCGGGCAGTGCCGCCTTCAGTTATTCCCCAACAGCAAGAGGTACCGCAAGCAGCTTTCTTGTCAAAGCTTCAGCAGTCCATTACGTCTCGGTTTTGATGTCTACAAGTCGCATGGACTAGCAGGTGAAGCGCGACCGATAAAACACAAGATAAAACCGCAGTTAGCACAGCGTGACGCTAACAGACGGAAAGACGAAGACTCGCTGCAGGTTGCAGTGCTCTTTGACACTCACAGCAACCTACACCCGTGACGAAGCAGACGCAAGCATGACGCACGCAACCAGGCTCCCTCGCAGCTTACCGGACGTGTGACGGGAAATGACAAGGATCGTGACGCTCCCTCGCAACAGGCTGGACGCACGCAGGACGCACGCAGCATGCTCCCTCGCAGCAGGTTGGACGCATGCATGACGCACGCAAGTAAGACGATGCGCGTGATTCCCCCACTCGTTCGACATCGGAAATCGCCAATACTTTGGATGAGATAGTCAGGAGGAGACGCAAGAAACTCTTCATGCAGCGGATCTGAAAAGATTACTTGCGGTATTGGCGGACTTATATCCGAATATTTTTCAGCAGGCTGTACCTCGGAGCCCGCCCTCACAGTTTATGAAGGGTAGACCCCAGAAATCTTCCTCCTTCAAGAATGAGGTCTCCTCTGCCTTAGCCCAAAAGGCAACGCAGGACTTTATATCTAAATCCCCGATAATGGTTTTCATGGTAATCGGGAACCTCGCCGAATGCTCGAATTCCTGGAATTTCTAGCGTTTGTAAGAAGAACTGCTACTGAAGTAAGGATACCTCTCAGTAGACGACCAACCCTGGAATACAGAAGAACGAACGCGAATATCCAGTTTGACTTGAACTTTCGTCTTCGGGTTTTCTGTTTTCACTATTGAAGTTTTCCTTAGGGGAAAACTTCTCCTTCACTCTCTTGAATAAGAGAAGGAAGGGTGTAGATTTCCAATCCTTATTCTTATTCCTCTAAGGGAAAAGAATTTAGGATGGAATTCGTTGTACAGAAACCTACAAATACACGACGTATATTACCCTCGACACATGATTCTGTTAAGCAGTTGAATTGTCCGGGGGTTAGTCACATACCGTCAGTTTAATTCTACGGTTTGTGACCGAGACGGCTAGTATCCTAATGGAACTGCAATTCGGGACTGTCTGCATCTTCCCAGGAGTTACCAGTTTCGATTTTTCAGATACTTATGGTATGGTCACGACACCACCACCTCAGTTTTTTGTTTTTACCGAAATCCGTTTTCGTTTAAATATAATTGCTCGAGCATAATAGATCCTTTTTTTTTTTAACGCTCGATTATTCTAGCCGAACGCATTCCTTCGAAGAATGGATTACCTGGCAACTCAGGTGCGAGTGATCAAGACCCACTGAGTAGGGGACTACAGCAAGACAACCTAGTTCCAGCTGGCTCTCCGAGATGCATTGTCGGATTATGTGTCTCTCCCATACAAGGATTGACTAACAAACCTTTTCTCTGTCCAACAATATCGGACTCACGTCTCTGATTAACGGGGATTCTCGCATACATGAATGACATCTGCATCCCCTTGAATATTGCGAGAATTTGCAACAGAGATATATATTCTGGAATCTTTCATCTTTATGTTTACCGCACGGTAACAGAAGTCTTTACTAGTCTCACGCTGCATCGCATTGCGATAATGCGGAATTATTTCTTCAGACATCTGAGTTTGTCGTCAAAATATCTCTTATTCGGAGAGGTGCAATTGTTTATTGTTCACCCGGAATTGACAGATATATACGGAAGACATCGCCTGCTCCCCGACCTGCCAGCTCTACTTCCAAATAATCAGCCATGAGAAGTAGTACTTCCCTGTTTTTCATTTCTGGAACCCCGCTTTCATTACAACTACAATCCCTCACCTTACAGCAATGAAATAGCTGTTAGCGTTTTCAGTCCTTTATAAGCCACAGGTTCAGAACCTTGAGAATCCTTCTCTCGATTCGGCTCGTGAAGACGTAGTTTGCATTCACTTTCCACCTTCGTCTTCAATTGAACATAATGTTGTTTTCGTTTTTTTTTTAGCTGAGATTCAACTACTATGAGAATGTCTTGCCATTAAGAACCTCGGTCTCTAGAGGGCAATTGACTTTCGCTTATTGGGCACATGCCTTAAGAGATCACGTGACTTGCTCGGATGCTTGGACAACTTGCCTCATTACCGAACGCTGTCAGTAGGCCAGTTGTCAGAGCGCCCGATTCAGTTACGGTTTACGTTGTGGACTCAATAGGTTGTTCCAGAACAATCAGTTGAGTTGGTGGCACGACACCAACAAGCTACAAGAAGGTTTCGAACTTCAACAGAAGAACCCGACCTAGTGTTGCATTCAGACGCATCGGACGTGGGGTGGGGTGCAACACTAGGGAATGACGGGATCTCTAGTCTATGGCAAGATCAAACAGTAGTTCAGGTCAACGCAGACAACACCACGGCGTTGGCCTACATAAAGAAGCAGGGAGGCACTCGTTCGGACTCCTTTTACGATGGCAGCAAAGGATCTCTTATTGTGGGCGAAAGAGAGGAACATTACTCTTCTAACTCGCTTTATAGAAGGAGAGAAGAACGTCAGGGTGGATCTCCTCAGCAGAGAAAGACAGGTTCTCACGACGGAGTAGACCCTGCATCACGAGGTATGCAGCAGACTGTGCAATCAGTGGGGAGAACCGTCTATAGACCTCTTTGCGACGCAGAGAACAAAGAGGTTACCTGTTTACTGCTCTCCAGTCCCAGACCAGGAAGCAGTGGCAGTAGACGCCTTCCTCATGGATGGGAGGAAGAACACGTACGCCTCCCCCCCATTTAAGATCCTAAAACTGAGTCATGAAGAAGTTCAGGGAATCGAACACGTCGCATGACCCTGATAGCTCGTTTTTGGCGGCCATGAGACCCTGGATCACAGATGTGATGGATGGGCTAGTAGACACCCCAGATCGTTACCGTGTCGGAACAATCTACTCAGACAGCCACTATAGAGAGACAACATCAAAATCGCCTCTCTCTCAATCTAACTGCCTTTCGACTATTGAAAAACTGGCAGAGCGAAGGGCTTTTCGAGGGAAGCTGTAAGAGCAATCGCGAGAGCGAGGAGGACGTCCACAATCAAGGTGTACCAGTCAAAGTGGGACGTGTTCAGGAAATGGTGCAGAATTAACAACATTTCCTCTTTCAGTACCTCTAACTCAACTAGCAGATTTTCTGTTACACTTAAGAACCCAAGAGAAACTAGCAGTATCAACTATCAAGGGATAACGCAGCATGCTAGCCTCCGTCTTCCGTCACAGAGATTTTGACTTGTCGGGAGACAAGGATCTCTCGGACCTCATAAGGTCCTTTGAGACAGTTAAGAGTAAGGATAACCCAACCCCCTCTTGGAATTTGGATGTTGTTCTGACTTTTCTAACCTCGAGCAGGTTCGAACCCCTCGACAAGGCTTCATGGAAGGATCTCACCAAGAAGACCCTATTCCTGGTTGCGTGACAACGGCCAAGAGGATAGGAGAGTTGCAAGAATGTAGGCTTCAATGGGAGAATGCAGTCCTGCCTCGCTGCAACTAGGTTGCTCGCCAAGAATGAGAATCCTTCTCACCCATGGCCTAGATCCTTTTTTACCATACCAGGGTTATCTCAGTTAGTAGGACAGGAAAAGGAGAAAAGCCTTTGTCCAGTTAGAGCCCTAAAGTATTATCTACAGAGAACCAAAAAACTTAATAGGACATACAGACAACCTCTAGTCCTTGGTAAAGAACCTTCACTACCTGTGGCCAAAGAACGCGCTGGCGGTCTTTGTCAAGGATTTAATAAGGGAAGCTCACCAGAATTTTGATGAGAAAAGCTTCCCAATACTCAAAGTCAATGCGCACGAAGTAAGAGCTGTGGCGACTTTGAGGGCGTATAGACACAAGTCGATGGAATCGATCTTGGAAGTGACATTCTGGCGAAGCAAGTCAGTCTTCGCAGATTGCTACCTTAAAGACGTACAGACCCAATATGAGGAATGTTGTTCCCTAGGGCCGTACGTTGCCTCCGGCGCCGTAGTTGGAGAAGGATACAACTGCCTCTAACCTATAAACCTTATTTATACCCTTGCATTTTATTGAACTTGACCTCACAGGCTGTCTGTGAAGGTTGTTGCAGCCTTCCACAGTCTGGGGTGAAAGTCTAAGTTACGTTTTATGGAGTGTGTTTTAGTGTGTTAGTTGGTCAGGTGGTCAGCTCATTGTCCATGGCTTTGCCAGGATAGCAAGGTGGTTGGTCTAGTCAGGTTAAGGTCGAGGACCGTGTCTGACAGCCCCACAGAGACTTTCTACAGCCCCCTGGGTGGATCGCTGGGTCTCTCAAGGAATGCAGGCTAATGAGGCAGAAAAAACTTCGAAGCCAGCTTCCTTATCAGGTATGAACCAGATTATTGGTACAGCTAATTTGTTGTGATCAATAATTTTACGAATTCCCAACGGTGCTGCGGTTCTCTGACCCACCACCAAAGGTGCCAATCAGCTATATATATGTAACTACCAGGGAAGTTAGATATTTAAAAATGTTATTTTCATTTTAAAATAAGTTTTTAAATATACTTACCTGGTAGTTACATATATAAAAGGTCCCTCCCTCCTCCCCTCTGAGAACAGAGGCATGGAATTTCTGAGGATAAATGGGAATGGTTCCAGATAACTACTAGAGGGAGCACAGGTATGATCACCTGACCGTCTATCGGCGATAGCCGCGAATTTTGAATTTCTGCCGTGCGCGCGACGAATCGGCGGGATTAAGCTATATATATGTAACTACCAGGTAAGTATATTTAAAAACTTATTTTAAAATGAAAATAACATGTTTTGTTCCTTGTGCGTCTAGTCCGGTAACGCACCTGACGCCACGCACGCTCATGCGCCGTGTGGGGCCACTCGTGTTTGAACTATAACAGTTGATCGAAACGCACAAAACGCGTAGCCGTGTTAGACGCACGCGACGCGACGCACCGCGACGGATTCGGTGGGGCCTTAGCCTTACTCTTGTTGTTGTTATTATTATTGTTATTGTTTTTGTTTATCACAGTCCTCCAATTATACCGGGTGGTATTTATAGTGTGGGGTTCCGGGTTGCATCCTGCCTCCTTAGGAGTCCATCACTTTTCTTACTATGTGACTGTGAGCCGTTTCTAGGATCTCACTCTTCTGCATGAGTCCTGGAGCTACTTCAGCCTCTAGTTTTTCCAGATTCCTTTTCAGGGATCTTGGGATTGTGCCTACTGTTCCTATGATTATGGGTACAATTTCCACTGTCATATCCCATATCCTTCTTATTTCTATTTTCAGTTCTTGATACTTATCCATTTTTTCCCTTTCTTTGTCTTCAACTCTGGTGTCCCATGGTATTGCGACATCAATGAGTGATACTTTCTTCTTGATTTTGTCAATCAACGTCACGTCTGGTCTATTTGCACGTATCACCTTATCTGTTCTGATACCATAGTCCCAGAGGATCTTTGCCTGATCGTTTTCTATCACTCCCTCAGGTTGGTGTTCGTACCACTTATTACTGCAAGGTAGCTGGTGTTTCTTGCACAGGCTCCAGTGGAGGGCTTTTGTTACTAAATCATGCCTCTTTTTGCACTGATTCTGTGCAAGTGCCGGACATTCGCTTGCTATGTGGTTTATGGTTTCATTTTTCGTATTGCACTTCCTACATATGGGAGAGATGTTACTTCCATCTATCGTTCTTTGAACATATGTGGTTCTTAGGGCCTGATCTTGTGCCGCTGTTATCATTCCTTCAGTTTCCTTCTTGACCTCTCCCTTCAGTAGCCATTTGCCACGTGTCATCGCTGGCTAGTTCTTTAGTCTTGTCCCCCATTTATTGTCCAATTGTTATTATTATTATTATTATTATTATTATTATTATTATTATTCCACTTTGACTTTCTCTAAAAAAATTATTCTCCTGTTCAACAGGAATTAGACTTATTTCTAAACAAAACACAGACAATTTTCTCAACAAACCTAAGTAGTACATAGAAAAGAACATCTACTGTTGCATTCTTGTCCTTTAGTACTTAGGTCCTAAGAAGTCAGGGTGGTCATTCACGTACTTTATTATGGTATATCAATTACAAGTAAGGAGACCCATGCTTATGCTGGCTTCCCATTTTGTTTGTGGATGGCGGGAGATTTCTACAACAACTCCCAGAAGGTTCAACATAGTAGAATGAGAGAGTAGTGTTTCTCAATACATTACACTCCTCCCCCTAGGTTTAACAGACAAAAATTTAAATTTGTTCAATGAGTCTCCTAGGTTTCTTACTTACTCTGGTAGATTTTCTTACAATGGCACCAGTATCACATTACTGTTCTCTGATCCTACTACTTCTACATTGGGATTACAAAAGCATACCCGAGTTCTGAATAGTGTTATTTGTTTCTTCTAATCCTTGTACATTACGGGAGAAGAAACTACAGGAACATAAGGAATCATTGTATCTTCTAATAGTGACGGTTCATCAGTTACTCTAGTATTATACATTTTTCTCTCAAATAACTGTGAAAGGTGACGCTTCCCAAGTCAAAATACCATTAACCTCTACAGAAACCAAATAATTTCTTTCACCAAGAACTTTGATAATCTTAGCTTCCACCCATTCTGGTCCTTTACCAAAATTCTTGGCATATACTGCATCGCAAAAACTCTGAATTTAGACTCATGAACATAACACTCATCTCTTTGTTTAGGCATTATAACATCTAATGGACCCTTAAATTTCCTTCCAAACAATAATTCAGCTGGGGAGCAGCCAGTAGAAGACTGTACTGTACGTCTATAGGTATACAAAAAATTTGGCCATTCTGGTTTTTACAGGCAAATTACAATCAAACTTTTTGAAATTAGTTTTGAATATTCGGACAGCCCGTTCTGCAAGCCCGTTGTACTTGGATTATATGGTGCTCCTGAACAATGTCTAACACCATTTTTCTGAAAGAAATTCTGAGTCTCCCTAGACATAAAACAAGTTGCATTATCAGATACAATTGTGTCAGGAATACCATAATAGCAAAACATGACCTTAAACATTGTATGGTACCCTCTGAAGTTAATATTCTTGCAAGCATAGACATCAATAAATTTAGAAAAGGAATCAATAATAATCAAATATTGCATGTTGTCAATGGGTCCACAATAATCTACATGCAAGCGGGACCAAGGTCTATCTACTGACGGCCAAGATAAAGGTGAAATGCCCTTATGTTTGAGATTTGTTATGCATAATGCACAGTTGGAAGTTATTTGTTCTAAATCTTGGTCCATGTTGGGCCAATATACAAAAGACCTTGCTTCAGCTTTCATGGCAACAATACCCTGGTGGCCCTCGTGAAGCATTTCCATAACCCGCTTTCTCAACATCTCAGGAACCAAAATACGATTCCTATACAGTAATACATTGTCATGCAAAGAAAGATCATTTCTCAATTTATAGAAAGGTAACATACAAATTTCCACATCACCTTTTCCTTGGGGAACCCCTTCCTTACATAATCTCGTACTCTGCATAAAACAGTGTCTCTTTCTATACATTCTTTACCATTGTAACAATCAAAAGAATTCTTATCCAAAATATTAATCAAATTTACATATTCTCCTGGTACATGAAAATCAGCATCATCTCTACACAATGGTAGCCTACTAGAGCATCTGCCACTGTATTATGCACTCCCTTAATGTGTTCAATTTTAAAATCAAAACCTGATAGAAACAAATAAAGCCCACCTTTGAATACGAGCATTAGATAATTGTGGAATAGACTTACTAGGGTTAAATAGATGAGTCAAGGGTTTATGGTCCGTCCTGATAACGAACTTCCTACCCAAAAGATAATCAGAAAACTTCTTGACTCCAAAAATAATGGATAGAGCCTCTCTATCAATTTGAGAATAATTACACTCAGCATTAGATAATTTTCTACTTTTGAAAGAAATAGTAGAAATTCTATCCTTATATTCTTGCTTAAGAACAGCTCCCACTCCTTCAGGGCTAGCATCAACTTCTAAAATCATGGTAGCATTGGGGTTAAAATTATCCAAAATATCAGCTCTTCCCAAAGCTTCCTTAATACTCTGAAAAGCTTCTTCATGAACTGCTGCCCAATGAAACTCCACATTCTTTTGGGTTTAAAATTATATAAAAGGACATAAAATAGAGCTAAACTGAGGTACAAAACCTATTGTAATAAGTACATAGCCCAAAAAATGATTTTAAAGACGAACAGAGTGAGGGGTTGGAGCTTCCAAAAATTGCCTCTATTTTCTTTGGGTCAGGTTTAATTCCATCACAACTTAAAATGTATCCTAAATAAGGTACTTCCCTAGAACCAATAATACATTTATCTTTATTCAATTTAACATTTCTCTGTTGCAAAATTGATAAAACCTTACATAAACTCTTGTCATGTTCCTCCTTGGTAGCTCCGACAATCAATATGTCATCTAAAAATACATGAACACCCTCAATATTTGCCAATAATTCAGAGATAAACCTCTGAAATATACCTGGTGCTGACGACAACCCAAAAGGCAATCTATGAAACTTATATAATCCCAAATGAGGTATTCATAATCAAATATTGTTGAGAATTTTCACTCACAGATACCTGTAAATATGCATTTTTCAAATCCAATTTCGAAATATACTGACAAAGAACCTACATTTGCCAAAATATCATCCAAATCTCGGTAATGGGAAGGTATTAACACTGGTTTGGGTATTGAGATACTTACAATCTACACAAATCCTTATTTCACCATTAGCTTCATTACAGGAACAATAGGACTGGCCCAATCTCCAGCATGCTCGACCTTGCTCACTATATTTTTTACTTTCTAGTTCTTTCAAACTATTCTCAATTTTACATTTATAATGATAAGGAACAGATCTAGCTTTAAAATACTTAGGCACAGCATTTTCTTTTAACATTGACATTCAAAATTTGTAATGGGTGATCCTTCCACCACCTGATACTCATTGAACATTTTTACACAATCAAGCTTAGGCCTAGATGCACTACTTGGGGTAATAAGAGGACCTTTAAATTTATCATCACACACATTATCATTTTGTACCATGGTATTTCAATTTCTTCATCAAAGACCTGCCTGCTAAATTTAAATCATTATCTACAACAAAAAACTTTTTGTCCCTGGACCATTTGGCCTTTAAAAGAAACATCACAATTTATTTCACCGTACACTTGCATTTCAGCTTTATCATAATTTGCTAAGCGTTTCCTTGTTGGTAATGGTGTTAAATTCAATTTATTAGCATCATGCCGTGAAATAGTGGATGCACCACTGCCAGTGTCTAATTCAACTCTAGGGAAACCCAAACCCATTTAACCTTAAAATTTCTCTATATGGTTCCTCATAATCATCGACAAAATCAATAGAATTCACATTAACATCAAAAAGTTTCAATAAATCATAAGAATCATGGAAACTTTCATTAACAGGAATATCCTTACTAGTAGACTCCTCTACATCATGCACTGTATTAACATTCCTAGATTTTTTCTAGCCTTTTTATTGGGACACACTGTACTGACATGGCCTTCCTTGCCACAGGAATAACATTTAGCATTCTTAAATCTACAATTATTAGCTAAATGGTTATCGCGCCCACAATGAATGCATTTACTTTGAACTTTACAATAATCACTTTTACCTCTCCCTTTAGAGTCTGCACTAGAATTAGGCCTAGGCCTAATTACCTTATGCCTAACCTTGTTAACAGTACCTGCAGGCCTATTATCTATAAAAGAACTTGAAGTAGGACTACATTCAGTAACATAAGCAGTTTCTAAATTGGTAACCTTGGCAAGTAATTCACGAGAGGAGATTGATTTAAACTCAAAAGGATCAGCTAATAAAAAAACCTTAAAATATACTTCATATCAATACCAACCAATAATTGTTCCTTCAACCTTCGGTCAAAATCACATTATTAAATTCACACTGTTGAGCTAACAATTTTAGTTCTGCATAATATTCCTTCACGGACTCACTACTTTTCTTCTTCCTCTGTAGGAAATCACACAATGCTCTATGATAACTTGGTTTTGTTATAAAATGCGACTTTAGTTGATTTACTAGGTCATCAAATGGAACTGCAGACGGCAATTTCGGTGCTGTTAACTTACAAATCGTGGAAAATGTCTCTACTCCAACTGAAGAAAGCAAACAAAGCCCTTTTTGCTGTCGCCTCTGTTACTTCATTTACTTCACAATTCATGGAAAATAGATCCAGCCACAAGATAATTCCAACTTATCTGGGTTAAACTCGGGAATTGTCGGTTCTCCTTGCTGCTGCCATCCTTCCTGACAGGGTATGGAACTTCGGTAGTCCCCAACAAATACAGCTGAATTCAGGCTACTCGAATACTGGAGTCTGGACGTTGGCCAGGCCTAAACTGGTATGCTAGGCTAGATACGGCCGGCTGTCGTTGGTACACTAACTCTCCTTCAATGTGACAATACCTCTTCGTACACTGGGTTCTTCCTCGTCGCCACTGTTTGCATTCTTGTCCTTTAGTACTTAGGTCCTAAGAAGTCAGGGTGGTCATTCACGTACTTTATTATGGTATATCAATTACAAGTAAGGAGACCCATGCTTATGCTGGCTTCCCAGTTTGTGGATGGCGGGAGATTTCTACAACAACTCCCAGAAGGTTCAACATAGTAGAATGAGAGAGTAGTTTCTCAATACATTACATCTACTTTAAAAACAAAAGTAAATCAAAGCAAAAAATGTAATTTAAATACTTTTCTCCCCACATAGGCCTACGACTAGGGATGATAGCCTGCGTGGTACTAATAGCAACAGCCACCATGCTTAGGATCGTGACGTCACAAGAAGCCGCCTTTACTGTGTGAGAAGTTGTTTTGTTCAAATAATTTTAGGATTTTATAAGACTAAGTTTGAGTTTTTTTAAAAAAGATTAAAACATAAATTTGTTCACTTTACTGAATGTTATTGTAAGATTTTTATTTAACTCTAAATTTGACTATACTGAAAGGTTTTAGGTCTACGTTTGACTATACTCAAAAGATTTTAAGTCTAAATTTGACTAAACTGAAAGGCTTTCAGTCTAAATTTGACTTTATTAAAAGTTTTTGAAAGCTTTTAAGTCTAAACTTGACTCTTTGAACACTTATTACTCTAAACTGAACTGCAATTTAATAAGTTTTGCTAGTTATATTAACTAACAAAAAATATGAAAATATATTAACTAACAGAAATATGAAAATAAATGTCTACTTATCAAACTGCATTCTCATAGAAGTGACTAAATATACTTAAGTCAAACTTAAATATACGTACGTTTACTTTGAAAGGATTTGAAAGAAAACGTATAAAGATGGGGAACTATAAAATATATAGAAGCGCCTTCCTTCGGACCTCAGAGCAAAATAAAATTGATATATAGGAACTTTAACGCCACTAAACTGCTTATAATAAATAATAATACATTTATTATTTTAAAATTTGATATTATTTTGTTTTAAAGGTAATTTTAACTTTTAAAACCAATTAAATCACGTATTTTCTGAGACTGAAGCGACCTAGGCCTAGTATATTGTCTGCAAGAAATCCTCAAGTTTTATTTTTGTCTTTCACCTATCTTTGTCCTTGTGGTGCATAACGAGATACATCATAAACTAACATGCTATTAGTTTTCAAGACATTTTCATATTACTATCTTGAATTTCGTGGTCTAATTAAGCGTAGATAATTGATTAACCACAATCGAATATTTTCTTTCATCTAAAGCGATCTATGCCTATGTTATCTCGATGAAATTTCACAACTTTCTTTCTTCTTCCTCGCATCTTTTAATTATTACCGATTTTAAAAGATAT
>NC_061103.1:35629719-35640198 GCF_015104395.2 Macrobrachium nipponense | reverse complement strand
ATATCTTTTAAAATCGGTAACAATTAAATACAAGAAGTATTTAGTTATGTACAAGATAAAGATGCGAGGAAGAAGAAAGAGAGTTTGTGAAATTTCATCGAGATAACATGGCATAGATCGCTTCAGATGAAAGAAAATATTTGATTGTGGTACTCAATTATCTACGCTTAATTAGACCATGAAATTCAAGATAGTAATTGGAAAATGTCTTTGAAAACTAATAGCATGTTAGTTTATGCACCACAAGGAAAAAAGATAGGTGAAAGACAAAAATAAAACTTGAGATTTTCTTGCAGACAATATACTAGGCCTAGGTCGCTTCAGTCTCAGAAAATACGTGATTTAATTGGTTTTAAAAGTTAAAATTACCTTTAAAACAAAATAATATCAAATTTTAAAATAATAAATATATTATTATTTATTATAAGCAGTTTAGTGGCGCTAAAGTTCCTATATAATTGATTATATCAGTTTTATTTTGCTCTGATGTCCGAAGGAAGGCGCTTTATTTTCTATATATTTTATAGTTCCCCATCTTTATACGTTTTCTTTCAAATCCTTTCAAAGTAAACGTACGTATATTTAAGTTTGACTTAAGTATATTTAGTCACTTCTATGAGAATGCAGTTTGATAAGTAGACATTTATTTTCATATTTCTGTTAGTTAATATATTTTCATATTTTTTGTTAGTTAATATAACTAGCAAAACTTATTAAATTGCAGTTCAGTTTAGAGTAATAAGTGTTCAAAGAGTCAAGTTTAGACTTAAAAGCTTTCAAAAACTTTTAATAAAGTCAAATTTAGACTGAAAGCCTTTCAGTTTAGTCAAATTTAGACTTAAAATCTTTTGAGTATAGTCAAACGTAGACCTAAAACCTTTCAGTATAGTCAAATTTAGAGTTTAAAATCTTACAATAACATTCAGTAAAGTGAAATTTATGTTTTAAATCTTTTTTAAAAAACTCAAACTTAGTCTTAAATCCTAAAATTATTTGAACAAAACAACTTCTCACACAGTAAAGGCGGCTTCTTGTGACGTCACGATCCTAAGCATGGTGGCTGTTGCTATTAGTACCACGCAGGCTATCATCCCTAGTCGTAGGCCTATGTGGGGAGAAAAGTATTTAAATTACATTTTTGCTTTGATTTACTTTTGTTTTTAAAGTAGATGTTCTTTTCTATGTACTACTTAGGTTTGTTGAGAAAATTGTCTGTGTTTTGTTTAGAAATAAGTCTAATTCCTGTTGAACAGGAGAATAATTTTTTTAGAGAAAGTCAAAGTGGAATAATAATAATAATAATAATAATAATAATAATAATAATAATAATAATAATAACAATGGACAATACATGGGACAGACTAAAGAACTAGCCAGCGATGACACGTGGCAATGGCTACTGAAGGGAGAGGTCAAGAAGGAAACTGAAGGAATGATAACAGCGGCACAAGATCAGGCCCTAAGAACCACATATGTTCAAAGAACGATAGATGGAAGTAACATCTCTCCCATATGTAGGAAGTGCAATACGAAAAATGAAACCATAAACCACATAGCAAGCGAATGTCCGGCACTTGCACAGAATCAGTGCAAAAAGAGGCATGATTTAGTAACAAAAGCCCTCCACTGGAGCCTGTGCAAGAAACACCAGCTACCTTGCAGTAATAAGTGGTACGAACACCAACCTGAGGGAGTGATAGAAAACGATCAGGCAAAGATCCTCTGGGACTATGGTATCAGAACAGATAGGTGATACGTGCAAATAGACCAGACGTGACGTTGATTGACAAAATCGAGAAGAAAGTATCACTCATTGATTCCGCAATACAATGGGACACCAGAGTTAAAGAGAAAGAAAGGGAAAAATGGATAAGTATCAAGAACTGAAAATAGAGATAAGAAGGATATGGGATATGACAGTGGAAATTGTATCCATAATCATAGGAGCACTAGGCACGATCCCAAGATCCCTGAAAAGGAATCTGGAAAAACTAGAGGCTGAAGTAGCTCCAGGACTCATGCAGAAGAGTGGAGATTCTAAGAAACGGCTCACATAGTAAGAAAAGTGATGGACTCCTAAGGAGGCAGGATGCAACCCGGAACCCCACACTATAAATACCACCCGGTATAATTGGAGGACTGTGATAAACAAAAAACAAAAACAAATAATAATAATAATAATAATAATAATAATAATAATAATAATAATAATAATAATAATAATAATAACAACAACAAGAGTAAGGGAAATATAGCCAGTTACTACAGGCCTATCACCTGCCTACCAATAATGTGGAAGTTACTAACAGGTATCATCATTGAAAGGCTATACAACTACCTAGAGGAGACAAACACCATCCCCCACCACAGAAAGGCTGCAGAAGGAAGTGTAGGGACACAAAAGACAAGCTCCTGATAGACAAAATGATAATTAAGAACAGTAGGAGAAGGAAAACCAACCTAAGCATGGCATGGATAGACTGTAAGAAAGCCTTCGACATGATACCACACACATGGCTAATAGAATGCCTGAAAATATATGGGGCAGAGGAAAACACCATCAGCTTTCCCCAAAAATACAATGCGCAACTGGAATACAATACTTACAAGCTCTGGAATAAGACTAGCAGAGGTTAATATCAGGAGAGGGATCTTCCAGGGCGACTCACTGTCCCCACTACTCTTCGTAGTTTAGTAGCCATGATTCCCATGACAAAAGTACTACAGAAGATGGATGCCGGGTGGGTACCAACTCAAGAAAAGAGGCAACAGAATCAATCAGCTGATGTTCATGGACGACATCAAGCTGTATGGTAAGAGCATCAAGGAAATAGATATCCTAATCCAGACTGTAGGGATTGTATCTGGGGACATCAGGATGGAGTTTGGAATAGAAAAATGCGCCTTAGTCAACATACAAATAGGCAAAGTAACGAGAACTGAAGGGATAAAGCTACCAAATGGGAGCACATCAAACACATAGATGAGACTGGATACAAAATACCTGGGAATAATGGAAGGAGGGGATATAAAAACACCAAAAAAAAATGAAAGGACATGATCAGGAAAGAATATATGCAGAGATTCAAGGCGATACTCAAGTCAAAACTCAACGCCGGAAATATGATAAAAGCCATAAACACATGGGCAGTGCCAGTAATCAGATACAGCGCAGGAATAGTGGAATGGACGAAGGCAGAACTCCGCAGCATAGATCAGAAAACCAGGAAATATATGACAATACACAAAGCACTACACCCAAGAGCAAATACGGACAGACGATACATACACGAAAGAAAGGAGGGAGAGCACTACTAAGTATAGAGGACTGCGTCAACATCGAAAACAGAGCACTGGAGCAATATCTGAAAACCAGTTGGAAGACGAGTGGCTAAGAGTGGCATGGGAAGAAGACTTATAAAAGTAGACGAAGACCCAGAAATATACAGAGACAGGACAATGACAAACAGAACAGAGGACTGGCACAACAAACCTATGCACGGACAATACATGAGACAGACTAAAGAACTAGCCAGCGATGACACATGGCAATGGCTACAGAGAGGAGAGCTCAAGAAAGAAACTGAAGGAATGATAACAGCGGCACAAGATCAGGCCCTAAGAACCAGATATGTTCAAAGAACGATAGACAGAAATAACCTCTCCCATATGTAGGAAGTGCAATACGAAAATGAAACCATAAACCACATAGCAAGCGAATGCCCGGCACTTGCACAGAATCAGTACAAAAAGAGGCATGATTTAGTAAACAAAAGCCCTCCACCGGAGCCTGTGCAAGAAACACCAGCTACCTTGCAGTAATAAGTGTACGAGCACCAAACTGAAGGAGTGATAGAAAACGATCAGGCAAAGTTCCTCTGGGACTATGGTATCAGAACAGATAAGGTGATGCGTGCAAATAGACCAGACGTGACGTTGATTGACAAGGTCAAGAAGAAAGTATCACTCATTGATGTCGCAATACCATGGGACACCCAGAGTTGAAGAGAAGAGAGGGAAAAAAGGATAAGTATCAAGATCTGAAAATAGAAATAAGAAGGATATGGGATATGACAGTGGAAATTGTACCCATAATCATAGGAGTACTAGGCACGATCCCAAGATCCCTGAAAAGGAATCTAGAAAAACTAGAGGCTGAATTAAGTAGCTCCAGGACTCATGCGAGAGTGTGATACTAGAAACGGCGCACATAGTAAGAAGAGTGATGGACTCCTAAGGAGGCAGGATGCTACCCGGAACCCCTCACTATAAATATCACCCAGTCGAATTAGAGGACTGTGATAGAGCAAAAAAAGAAAAAAATAATAATCAAAATAATAATATTTTCAGTTTCTTGTGATGAGCCAATAATGAAAAAATAGGGCTCCTAATCAGTGATCTTCCATAATTGCCAATCTGAAAACAGTTTTCATTCCCTAAAGTGTTATCAGAACATGACATATCAGTGGGAGTTTAGGGATATAGGTCTAGTAACACTCATGGGACAGGATTAGTATGTATTGAAGGATTTTTAAGTTCTATAACTTGGAAGATCATTGTCTTTAGAGACTTAGGCTCTACTGGAGAGACGTTAAGTACCAATGGCACGTAGAAACACAAACTAATAATGATAATCTAAAAAAATGGCAGCTTGGGGATAGAGGTCTAGGAACACACTCGTGATGTAGGACTAAAATTTGTAGCCGTATTTTTAAGCTCTATAACTGAAAAGTCATCGCTCATAGAGACCTCGGCTCTTTTAGAGAGACGTTAAGTACCAATGGCACGGAAATACACAGTCATTCAGCTTTAAAGAAAAATCCTATTTCAAGGACTTAGTAGTTGTTTAAATTGCGCAAGTCTTCCCAATCACTTGTGTAACATTTCCCCGATGTTGCACTTTCCTGACACTACTCTTCTTCTTCTTCTTCTTCTTTGAATGTCATTTGACCTCTTCAGGGATCAATGATGCCGTCAAGGACACCAATGGAATGAAGCTGTCTGTCTTAATTTGATGAGTGACCGTGTCTTTTGCTAGCGTATATATATTACATACCGTATAATAGGTCTAGTTGGCTTTGGTTGCGGTTGTTATTGTTTATGGTTAAAAAGAAAACTTTTATCTATATTGACCTGTATTTTATATTTATACTTATATTCATTCCACTTTGCAAACGAATGAACAGTTTGTTTGTAAATCATTCTCTGGTTACTGAGTAGGACATGTGGTTCTCTCTCTCTCTCTCTCTCTCTCTCTCTCTCTCTCTCTCTCTCTCTCTCTCTTGTACCGTTCTTTATTGCAATTGAAATGTCCCTCTGTTAGTTGGACGTAATCAGACTAACTTTATTACCCATTTCCAGTCAAAGTTTCGGAATGTAGAACCTTTTATAATACTGCAAATGTCTCCACGCAAATATGGTGGTATAATTATCATTGTTAAGTCTAGGGAATTCACAGTTTCACCACTAAACGTGTAAAATCTTACATAAAGATGGTGGTACCTTACTATCTATAATATTGCAAGGGACTGTATAGCTATATGGTGGTACTAAAACCACGGTTAGGTCTAGGGAACTGAAAAGAAATTCACCCCCACCAAAACAAACGTGTGAACTCTTGCACTAAGATGGCTGTCTGTTCCATTCCTGTGTGGGAAGCCATGATTATTGATGACATCAAGTTGGAGTGGCTGAAGTTCCTGAGTACCACTCAGGGTCACAGATACCAACCCCCTCAGGTTGCTCTTATTAATGACCTTGTTCCTTCTTTGGAAGGTCTGATGTTTGGTGGTGTGTTTATTGCCTCTTCATTCACCGTGAAAAATGCTGTGAAATTGTTGCGTAAAATGGTGATTTAGATACAGGATTCCTCCATTTTTATGTATTCTGTGCCTTGCCCTCACCATTCATGTGAAAAAATGGTGTAAAAGAATGGTGATTTGGCTTTAGAATTCATCCATGTTCTCTGGGTGCACTCTGCTCAACATCTTTAGCAGTGAATCAAAATTAGGATGTGGTTCTTCTTCAAGTTCCAAGACATTGAAAAATGGAAGACTTTTCCATCACCATCTCTGCTGAGGAACTTAGAGCAGAAAGTTCATGATTATCCAGGCAATCTAGATCAATTAAGGAGACAATAAGAACTAGACTATCCGGGCAATGTAGATCAGTTAAAGAAACAAGAACTAGACTATCCAGCAAACTAGACCGAACTAAGGAAAAACAGTCAAAACTAGATTTACGCAGACAAACTAGAACCATTATCTAACATAAACTAGGCGAAACTAGAGAAACAATAAGAAATAGATTATCCAGGCCATCTGGACCAAACTAAGGAAACATGAACTAGATTATTCAGGCAAACTAGACCAAGTAACTAGATTATCCAGGCATAACTAGACCAAACTCAGGAAAGAGTTACACCCATATCGTTCAGGCAAATCTCACCAAACCTCAAGATCTCCCCCAGCTTACCCAGCTTTTGTGTGACCCACATCATGGGCACCCGTGAAGAAGACGACGATGATAGGACCCCATTTTTGGGAAAGCGGCGATGGTAGCGTCGGTCCAGCTCTTGAAGGCGTATTCTGCTGACTCAGCAATGGAGCCGAATGTGCCCCATACTGTGCTCTGAAATGAAGGAGTTTAATCAAATTACAAGCACTACTTGAATTTCTCTTGGGCCTAGGCCTAGTGTCCTGTTTTCTGTTGAATTAGTTCATTATAACAGGCGAACTCTAGTGGCATTTCTAAGCTCAGTCATCACCTACAAACACTTGAGAACTTTTAGCAAGTGCTCAAATGACTTTAGGTTGCTTCTGTGCAGATAAAGATAAAGATAAAGGCCTGTGCCTTTTCCAGTTTTAAATAAAGACTTTTCAAACTTGATTAGGCATTTAGCTGGACATATATTTTATAAAAATCCTTAACAAAAGACAATCAGTTTTTATGCTGATACGTGATTAAAATAAAAAATGAATGCATAATAATCTTCAGCTAAAATCATAATCACCATCTGGAAGAACCACGATAAGAAACAGTTTGTCCATCTATGAAGGTGTTTTATCTTTGAGCAATAACTTATCTCTCTAGTAATCATAGTTTAATGAAAGGTTTTTTCTTTTAATTATATATGTGTATTTATTGGGAATCCATGAGATGTTAGTGAGCTTGTAAATTCTTACAAGACTTCTTGTGGTAAAGATTCTCAGAGAAACAGACTGTCAAAGGAAGGCTGATTATGTCTACAGTTATAAGTCTAGACATAACTTCAGAGAGGTACCCTTGAACCCTACTGAAGAACCATCCTGTAGAAGAAATAAAATAAAAGGAGAGCTGGTTATGTCTATGGCTATAAACCCAGACCTATTTCCAGAGAGGTAGTACTTGAACCACTACAGTAGGAAGAACCATCCTGTATGCAGAACGACTACAAACCTGTAGAAAACAACTGTAGCGGAGAACACCAAGAATCCAGAACCGAATCTTGTAGGTCTGGTAAGTCTGTTCAGCCTGTGGAACGCCTTTGCCATCGTGATCCGTGGGACTGTTCAGGCTGTTTGGCTACGCCGTCGACCAAACTAGTGGCCATAGGGTCTCCGGGGGTCAGTCCGAGTCGCCCTTGATGTCGTTGTTCCTGGCAACTTCCTTCGGGGAGGTGGTGGTGGTGGTGCCTCGTCCTCTGACCTCCTCCTTCTCCTCCTCCTCCAGCGCCGTCGGCGTGCCCTTCTGAACATCTACGCTGAGGTGCATGACATCGAGGACGGCTGGGTAGGAACTTTCCGAAGGGTTGAGGGAAGAGAGGTCGTGGGCTTCCCCAAGGTGAGGTGTTGGTTCTGGTAACAAGTTGGAGCTACCTAGGGAGAGCCTGCTGTGATTTAGGCCTGTGAAGAGAAAAGAGAAATAGACATATTAGGCCTATGAAATTGAACTATACTTAATAAAACATGCAAGTGACAAATACCTTTTCATGAAGACTGATAAAACCCCTCATCGATTTCTGGCATAAGTTATATAAATCATGTCTTGTGTAAGGCCTACTACACGTCATGTTGTGATTCGAGCTCTCTCTCTCTCTCTCTCTCTCGTCTCTCTCTCTATCCCACACAAATTCTAAAAAATATTCCGAATCTAGTGATCCTAGTTCATGGTCTCTCTCTCTCTCTCTCTCTCTCTCTCTCTCTCTCTCTCACACACACACACACACACACACACACACATACACACAACAGTAGAAATAATTCTAAAAATATTCTATCTAGTGATCCTAGGTTTATGGTGACTGTTGTCTAGAAAGCAATGTTCTTAGACCTATGTAGTATGTTTTCTTTATATTTATGTTTCATATGTATTTTATATTCTCATCTCTGTATCATTACTGGCTCTGTTAGAAAGACCGATAACTAGTGACTTCGACTTATCCTTGAGCCAGTATCTTAAGTCCTGATACGGTGTAGGAGAAACTGTGGAGTTGCTTGCAAATAGTTACTCCTAATTATCATCCTTCACCTCCTTTTGGCCTTTTGTAACTCCTCACCACTCCTTCGGAGTAACTTGACCACTCAACTGATCCATTCCAGATATCCTCCTCTTGCATTTGTGAATAGGAAATCGGTGTAATGGGAGTAGCACCATGTGTATGGTATGATCATCTCATTTAGACCAACAGACGCGTTTCTTGCAAAGAGTAGAATTTACAGGCGCCCCCCCCCCTGAGATACTTGCCCTGAGGAACACCAGGCAGTAAAAGTATTGGTTCACCAAAACAAGGCCATTGGCAAATTGTATCCTTGCTTGAGGGCGGAACTTGAACACACTTTCCATGCTTGATTTATTTGTTTATCTTTTGTTTCCTCGTTTTTGTTACTTTCATTTGCTGTAAATAAGGTAAAGGTGTATTTTTTGGGCCTTGCCTGCGTGCTTCCTTGACTAGAATTTTGATAAAGGTCGTGTAACCTTACAGGTTTGTCTGGTTTTTGGAAAATCTCTCACAGTTACTGATGCGTCTGCACGAAAATTCATTTGTTTTTGCAGTAATTCTTACGAGTCTTACATATACTGTGCTTTTGCGAACTTGTTTCATATGTATATTTGGTATTAATCATTGTCGATGTTTCTCATTTTGAACTATGATATTATATCAAAGTTACAGTTCTCAAAGACATAAATAGCTATTGACTGAAGGCCCAAATCAATAGAAGAAACTTATATATGTGTTAATTGAAGTATGTAATTATGCAGTTTACACGAGAGAGAGAGAGAGAGAGAGATAGAGAGAGAGAGAGAGAGAGAGAGAGAGCATATTAAGTGTAAAACTCACGATTAACATCAAAGAGACAGCGATCTGACCTCCCAGGAACTGTAAACATGAGACTAGTGTCCTGTCAAGTGTTACAGAGTCACTTATGAGAGATTGATCTTAATCTTAGTAATCCTGTACCTCCGCGTCCAACGGAGCAAGATCAGGATAGTATCTTGGTGTGAAATGAGATAACTAGACGTTATTTTTTGGAGAAGCAAAAGTGTGAGCTTAGAGAGGAAACGAGAAGTGTGTTTTGTTCAAGTTATATAAAGAAGGGAACTTGAGGCTACCTCAGGTACGGTTTTTTTTTTACTTTTGGTGGGAAAGGGGCCTTTTTATGATGTAAAACAGAGAAATAATATGTAGCCTTTAATAGCACCTAGAGCTTATAAAGCATGAATTGTGACTTTGCAGTATTCATATACTTCCTAATTCACTTATAACTATTTTAAGTACTCAAATTACTTACTTTAATTACTTCCTAATTCACTTATAATCATTTAATCACTTAAATTTACTAAAATACTAATTACTTCAATTTTCCTCCTTCAGGTAAGTGAGAGTTGCGAAAATTCAAGTTTCCTCCGAATTCTAAGGTAAAAAGTCTTATTTATTTATCTATTTATTTATTTATTTATTTTCTAATACCTGCAGTCAAACCGTTAGGAATCTATATCGAATTATCGAGCAGGTGTTTTCTGTCCAGTATAGAGTTGCAAGATCGGTTATAGGTCGAAGAGGCTTATACAGGGTGTCCACAGTGTCCCAGTACCATTCTGTGCAATAAATACTTGTAATGGTACTGGTATTTATGGGCACCCTGAATTTTGATAGGTCGTTGAAGAGGTTCATTATTTGAAAGTCTGGTACAACTTTTTGCCTTTTCTTTGGGCTTTGTTTGAAATCACGGCGTTGCTGGTCTCTAAGCGTTTTTTCAAAAATTTATGCGAGGAAACCTTAATTTCTATGTAAAGAGTTGGGAATTGGGAATTTAAAAAAAAAATTACAAGTAGAAATGATTTACGGAAAAGCTTTCAATTTTCATGCAGGGAATTGGAATGGGAATTGGAAAATAAAAGAAAATTAGCACAACGTTAAATGGAACAATATTATTTAAAAGATGATAACTTTCAATTTTCATGGCAGGATTTGGAATGGGAATTGGAATACAAAAAAAA
>NC_061103.1:35612219-35627219 GCF_015104395.2 Macrobrachium nipponense | reverse complement strand
AGCACAACTTCCCTTGGAGGCAGTCATTCCAGGAACGCGCAACAGTTAAACAAGGAATGCGCAAAACAGTCGCGCAAGTTTCACTCAGATTGCGCCAAGTTGCAACAAGGTAAACAGATGCCGATGTTTCTCACCAAATACTCCCTGGAAGCCTGTTTATCTAGAGATACAGATACCTCACGTTTGCCTGGAGTATCTGGGATGCCAGATACCTCATCTTCATGCGCAGACACACACCGGAGGGCCGTTTTAAACGAGAAACGTTCAGGCGGTTTTTGTAAACAATGTGCGACAAACGCCTCTCTGGGAAGGACTTATCTCTCGAGCACCGACTTCTGCTTGGTTTTGGAACGGAGGTTAATGGTTTCCATTCCATAAAACAGGAATCATGGAAGGGTTTATGCGTCCAGGAGCTGAATTGAATTCGTGCCATGAAACAGGAATCATGGAAGGTTTATGCGTCAGGAGCTGAATTGAATTCGTGCCATGAAACAGGAATCATGGAAGGGTTATAGGTCCAGGAGCTGAACTGAAATTCGTTCCATGAAACTTGGAATCCTGGAAGAGGGCGATACGTCCAGGTAGTGCATAGAACGGAACTGAATGGAATCCGTTCCATAAAACTGAATCATAAAAGCCTTGATGAGGCCTGGAAGTGTATGGACAGGAGTTGAATTGAATTCGTTCCATAAAACTGGAATCATGAAAGCCTTGATACTTCCAGGAAGTGCATGGGAAGGAGCCGAATGGAATTCGTTCCATAAAACTGGATTCATGAAAGCCTTGATACGTCCAGGAAGTTTATATGGAAAAGGATTGAATTGAATTCCATAAAACCGGAATCTTGATACGTCCAGGAAGCGCATGGAAAGAAACTGAATTGTTTCCATTCAACGAAACTGGAATCATGGAAGAAGGATTTATAGAACGACCAGGAAATGCCGTATTGTAGAGTAAGTTGTTTCATAGCGCTGTTAGTGAGAGCTTTTTGTTGTGGGAAATGGCTAAATGTCAAATATATATATATATATATATATAATATATATATATATATATAAAATATATATATATATATATATATATATATATATATGAGTTAATATCCAGCAACATTGCACAATAACGCAAGCAATCGGAAAAGCGCTATTGCAAAAATTGCGCGCATGACTGCAATGTTTTACGAAGCGAAGGTCACTTATAAGTGACTTAATATTGTTTCACTTTCTTCATGACCAATAACTACTTAGCCATGTGCTGGCTAAAGTTTTTTAAATAAAGCTAAAATTTTTAAGCTTGAGTTTTAATAGCTGAAGCTTTTAAGCTTAAATTATTAAAAACTGATGTTTTTCAAAGCTGAAATTTTTAAGCTGATATTTTTAAAAATTTGAAGTTTTTAAAAGCTAAATTTTAACATCTGAAGTGTTTAAGCTGATATATTTAAAAGATGAAGTTTTTAAAGCTGAAAATGTTTTAAGCTGAAGTTTTTTAAAGCCAACTACTTAACCATGTGTAAGCGGAAGTTTTGAAAATTTAAATTTTTAAGCTGGAGGTTTTGTTTTAAAAAGCTGAAATTTTCAAAGCTGAATTCATAAGGTGAAGTTTTTAAGCTGAAGTTTTTATAAATTGAGATTTTAAGCAGTAGTTTTTAAGCTTACATTTTATAAATTGAGAATTTTAAGCTGAAGTTTTTAAGCTGAAGTTTTTCAAACATGAAGTTTTTAAAGCAGAAGTTTTTAAAGCTAATCAAAAAACAGGATTTTCTAAAACTGGAGTTTTTAAAAGCTGAAATGTTAAAACTGGGGTTTTTAAAAGCTGAAGTGTTTAAAACTGAAGTTTTAAAAGCTGAATTTATAAGCTGGAGTTGTTTAAAACTGGAGGTTTTAAAAACTGAAGTTTAAAGCTGAAGTTTTTTAAAAGTGATTTTATAAGCTGAGTATTTTTCAACTGAAGTTATTATCATCATTTACGGTCTTAAAATTTTCCCATCACAGTAGCCAAGATAATACGGCGGGGGAGGGGGTGGAGGGGGGTAGTGCCCATAATGCACCTCATGCGGTGCACTGTAAGCATCACTGAAGGTTCTTTGAGGTTTTCCTCCTGTTTCACCTTTCAAACTTTTTACTGTCAGTTTCCGCTTCAGCGCTGAATGACTTCATAGGTCCCAGTGTTGGCCTTTGGCCTAAATTCCATATTCAGATTCAATTCAGTTCAAGATAATACGAACTAAAATTAACAATTCGTTGACTAGTAAAATGAATTCTGAGTTGAAGGGCTTTTTGGAAACCGGTTCAGGAATATTATTGTTTTTGTGAGTCAAGGAGTTTTATGATTCGGCCCACATCAGCAGCGAAGATCTATCTTTTCCTTCGTTTTATACTAAGTTTATGCACTGAGCTATCACTGTGCAAATAGCATTTGTGCATAAACTGAACGACAAAATTAAGGACAACATGGCAGTCTTCATTGTTTACGTGGGCGGAATCTTAAAATTCATGGAGTCACGAATTTTTTTATTCGATTCAGGGAATTGTTCATTTTAACATTATCTTGACTACTGTGTTGAGGAAAAACTGTTAAACAGTTAATGATGATAACTTCAGCTTTTACTTTAAAAACTCCAGCTTATAAAATTCAGCTAAGCTTCAGCTTTGAAAACTTTAGTGCTTTAAAAACTTCAGCATTGAAAACTTTGGCTTTTAAAAATTTCAGATTGGAAAACTTCAGCTTTGAAAATTTTGGCTTTTTAAAAACTTCAGATTTGTAAACTTCAGCTTTGGAAAAACTAAAGCTTTGGAAAACTTCAGCTTTGAAAACTTCAGCTCTGGAAAAACTTAAGCTTTTAAAAACTTCAGTTTTGAAAACTTCAGCTTTTAAAACCTTCACTTTGGAAACTAAAGCTTTGGAAAAACTCAGCTTTTAAAACTTCAACTTTGAAAACTTCAGCTATGGAACAACTTCAGCTTTTAAAGATTTCAATTTAAAAACTTTCAGCTTTGGAAAAATTTCAGCTTTGAAAACGAAAGCTTAACATTTCAACTTTCTTTAGAAAAGGCTTAAAATAAAACTCCCATCGCAGAGCTGGAAGAATAGGCGTTATTCAGAAAGCAGGTATCAATGAAAAAATAAATAAATAAAGGAATAATTCTATAAAATTTCCAAAATCTTACCAAATTTTTGCTAAATTTTGACAACGCTCCCGCATCATAATACAGAAACATAGTCCATTAATGACTCGTACGTCCTTTGAGAAGATTAATAAGTTCCTTAAGATAGGGAAATAAACTAGCAACACAGATTCAACAGGCTGGACATTATTCGGAATGCAGAGGGTTTCGGTGACGACAAAACCAGAAGAAGAAGAAGAAGAAGAAGAAGACGAAGAGAGAAGAAGAGAAGAGGAATTTGCTTGCTACGGGACACATGGGAACAGGTTTCTCTCTCTCTCTCTCGTGACCTCAGGAGGTCAGTCACACTTCCAGACTGGGTGTGGCGTTCTGCTTCTTCTTCTTCTTTTTCTTCTTCTTCTTCGTGAGACTATAGGCACGCGAGGCTTGCTAAGTCTAGTGGGGTGTATCCGTTAACGCCCGTGGAATTCCTGAACTAGGTTTATATATATATATATATATATATATATATATATATATATATATATATATATATATATATATATATATGTATATTATATATATATATATATATATATATATATGTGTGTGTGTGTGTGTGTGTGTGTGTGTGTATGTATATATACCTTGTAAACATTCACTATTCGGTAGTATGAGAGTGAGAGATAGAGAGCCTTTTAAACGGTGACTGTTTAGGAGACTGCAATACGATAGATGAAGAGAGAGAGAGAGAGAGAGAGAGATGAGAGAGAGGAGAGAGAGAGAGTATAAATATGGATCACATGCACAGACACACTCCCGAGCCATGTGATGCTGTCACTGGATATCTCTTTGGCAAACGAGAGAGACACATCACTCGTCTTACAACCGCCGTTGAAAGGTAGTCAACCTCAGGTACCCATGAGACTTAACAGCCTTCTCGTCTTGAGTAATGTTTCTCGTTGCTCAACGACTTCCGTTGGCATTTGTAGGGATTCTCGTTAATAATTCTGCTTTCTACTTTACCCAACCAAACATCAAGAATTAAATCTTTGTAAACTTTCCAGTGGCTTAATTTTTTAATATTTAGGCAGATATTTGAATTTTGATTCATTATTTGTCGACTAGGACATGTTAAATTGATTTATTTATACTTTTTAATGGCTCATTCCTGTAGATATTGACCCAGAACTGATAAAACTGACAATATACGAGGGAATTCGAGCCCTTCTATACAGGAGTTCGAACCTACGTCATGGGTTCGAATCTCTGCTAGAGAATTATTTCAAAAAATGCCCCCATTTGGATCCAATGTTTACAAGAGTAATAGCATCCACATATATGTGAATTGCTTTTAAGTTCAGGACACTTCAATAATGTCTAAATGCCTGTTTTATACACCTTAAAATAGAATTGAAGTATTTTACGGAATAAAGATAATTTGATCTTCTAATATTTGATATGTGACTTGGGATAAAACCTCTCATTATGAATGATTTCTTTCTATAAAATTGATTATATCTATAAGACAAAATCAGCCTTGAATTGGAGACAGTTCATTTATTGCTTGTCATGCAACAGCCATAAAGGATATACCGCCGCTAATTTAAGTTGAATAGAACTCAGATGAATGTTTTGGTCTGTGGATTACGCGATTTTTTTTTCTTTGAAGGTGTGTGTATGTGTGTGTGTACTATTTTATGAATTTTCTTATGCGTGTGTGTGTGTGTGTATGTGTAATGTTTTATCAATATCTTATGTGTGTGAGAGAAGAGAGAGTGTAATGTTTTATTACTATTCCTACGTGAGCGTGTCTGAGAGAGAGAGAGAGAGAGAGAGAGAGAGAGAGTGTAATGTTTTATTACTATTCCTACGTGAGCGTGTCTGTGTGAGAGAGAGAGAGAGAGAGAGAGAGAGAGAGAGAGAGAGAGTGCATGTTTGTGTGTGTGTGTGTGTGTGTAATGTTTTATGAATTTTCTTACGAGAGAGAGAGAGAGAGAGAGAGAGAGAGAGAGAGAGAGAGAAAGAGAGTGCGCGCGCAAGTGTATCAAATCCTTTGAAAGTAAAGTCTGCATTTTTAAAATATTGAGAAGGTTGCTTTTGTTTCTCATTGCAAATAATGAATACAATTCAGACGCAATTCATTTTCCAATTGACATATGCCAATATAAACCAAACAATGATAGCCTAGACATTTTTTACTTTAATGTTTTTTTTATTTATCACGAATACGACTAGATATCAAAATTACGTATAATTTAACATTTATATTTTAAATATATTTCAACTTAACCCAACAACGACTGCAAAGTTTGAACAGACTCTTTGTTTTTCTAAATAAAATAAATGAATTAAATATGATACATTTTCTGTTTTTCTGTGAAATAAAACAAATTAAATACGATCAATTTTCTCGTGGATGAATTTTCATATTGAAATGTTTCAACTCAAGCCAACGATTATTGCAACTGAAGCAACTGTTTCTTTGTGAAGGAAGGACGGTTTAATGTGCAAAAAAAAAAATGAATAAAAAAAATAAATAATCACAGGTGTTCTGTGCCATCACGTCACCTGGTGAGAAAACGCTAGGTGTGTTTCTAAGATTATTTAGGGATTTTCCAAACCTGGACTTTTAGAAAAAAAAAAATAGAAAATATCAGAGAGAGAGAGAGAGAGTCTAGCAAGATATGTCACTAGATTATTTAGGATTTTTCCAAAACTAGATTTAAAAAAAAATCGAAAATTTCAGAGAGAGAGAGAGAGAGAGAGAGAGAGAGAGAGAGAGAGAGAGAGAGAATCTAGCCAGGTGCGTCATAGATTATTGATTGAGGGGTTTTCCAAATCTGGACTTAGAAAGAAATAGAAAATGTCAGATTTTAGAGAGAGAGAGTCAGAGAGAGAGAGAGAGAGAGAGAGAGAGAGAGAGAGAGACTAGCAAGGTATATCACTAGATTATTTAAGGGTTTTCCAAACCTGGACTTTTAGAAGAAAAAAATAGAAAATGTCAGAGAGAGAGAGAGAGGGGAACAGGTTTGCTTGTTGATCGATCTTTCAATGACGTCTGAGGTCTCCAGATTAGACGATTTCTTACCTGGTGGATCATTCCAGCCGTTTTTTGGGGGGAACCAAACCCTTGGTTACGGTATAAAAATCAATAATCTAAGATTAATATTATTTACAAATTAATATTTAACGAAAGATCAAGAAAATGGAGACGTTCTATTGAAGAAGTGCTGAAGGAGGTCAGTCAACTCCTTCAGGAGAGAGAGAGAGAGAGAGAGAGAGAGAGAGAGAGAGAGAGAGAGAGAGAAATTGAATCGTGACCTTTAGACCTATACGTCGACGAAGAAGCCGGTCTAATAGCTACTCCACTCACCTTGTTCGACCGACGACGACAGCGACGAATACGACGCGACGTCAGCGGCGTCTGGGACCTCCAGACGACGCAAGGTGGGGACGAAGGGTGGGGCGTGGTTGGAGGGTAGGCAGATCCTGCAGAAGGCGACGCCGCCGCGGAACGAGGTGGAGGAAGAGGAGGATGAGGTGCCGTTGTTGCCCCGACAGGAGCGGCGGCGGCAGCTACTGTGGGAGAGGAAGGAACTTTGTGAGTGAGGGATGCTGTCGGTGGCAGAGGCTGCCACGGAGCCGCCCTGATTGATGTCGGCGTCCGCGGGCACGTCCCTAAGGACGTCGGGGTATCGGACCGTGAGAGGGACGTGGGCGTCGGGGGCAGCTGGTGGTGATGGGTTGGAGGCGTCGGGGGGAGACTGGTACTACTACTACTGCTGCTGCTGCTGCTGCTGCTGCTGACGCTACTGCTGGTGGTGGTGGTGGCGGCGGTTGGTATCGACGTGAGCTGTTGAGTGATGTCTAACGCAGTGAGAGGAGGTAATGTGGTTTTCTACTGGCTGCAGCAGTTGCTGCTGGTTTCGCGTTTGCTTCTCTTCCTGAGGGCGCCCCTGAAGGGCGGCGAAACTGCTGAGCTTGGGCGAGGCCTCTGGCGTGGCTGGAATCTGCTGCAGGTGTGGGTGGAAGTCGTTAGACCTATAACTCGGCGATGGCGAGACACAGCCGGAAGATTCCTCCGGCGTTGGGGACAAGGCCGCCGAAGGAACGAAGCCGCCTCTGACCTGATGATTCCTGACGGGGGGCGTTGACGGGACCTCCGCGTCGTCGGCAGGAGGTTCACAGGAGCCGTCGAGGCCTGTAGCCTCTGGCGTTAGCTCGGAGACCGGGGCCCACGGGGCGGAAGACCGTCTTCGGAGGCGGAGGGCGGGCGATCGGCTTCGGAGGCGGGTAGACCGGCAAGGGGAGAGGTATAGGAAGTGACTCCTCTGGGCAGGCGTAGGACTTCCTCCGGCATTTGGTGTCCTCGAAGGTCGTCCAGTTCCTCCTGCCTTCTCTCGAGGTGCGTCTCATCGCTTGGGGGAGGGCGGTGCGCCCTGGGTGGTCTTCCGAGAAACGAAACTTTTTTTTTTTTTTTTTTTTTCTTGAGCGGGAAGGCCTAGACCTATAGACCTACTTCTACAAAGATTTCCTCTGAGCGAAATTTTGGGGAACAGCCTTTGTGTTCTGTCGCGATTTTCTTATGATCATGATTTCTTTATGTCTCCCTCTTTTAATTTTAACAAGTTCAACTGATTTTCTTCGCTCACACAAACTCCACAAGTCTTTAATTTATCGTCAGCTGAAACTCAAAGCAATTTAGTCATGGCAGCCATTTTAATGGTCTTCTCTCCCTGTTTCAAAACAACAATGTGATTATGCATGTAAGATGTAACGTTAAAATTCATTAATTACAAGAAAAACAATAAGATTTATACGTGCTTTTCACGATAAGTAACAAGACACGTCAAGACCAACTGTAACGACGACATGAGAAAGAAGATGTATTGTTTACATTCTCTCTCTCTCTCTCTCTCTCTCTCTCTCTCTCTCTCTCTCTGCAATTGGAACTTCATAAGTTCGAGCGGATTTGCAATGAATTAGTACCCTATTACAGTTTCTCCTTGAAATTTAATGATTTATTTAGTTTTTTTTTATTTGTTAATTTGTATATTTAATGTGGGATATCTTTTTTCTGCAAGTTCTATTACCTTCTAGTGAACGCCATACTCTTTTGGAAGGATGAACTTCAAGTCAATGGCTCCTTTTGGTGTTCTTGTTTTAAATGAATGGGTTCATTTTCTGAATTAATAATAATAATGATAATAATAATAATAATAATAAAGCATTCCTCCACTTCAACAAATCAAACGCAGGAGGAATAGGGTTCTACTTCTCCAGTCCTTGAAGTTTGAAAAAAATTATTTTGTCTGAAAAAATTATTTTTGTCAGTTTCCTTAACAAAAAACCTGCTTTAGTCACATATGACCTCGCAGCACTATGTACCTTCATAAACAATCTGCGACGTCTCCTACTCAAACTGTGATTGATATAATTCTAATCGGTCAAAAATGACCGATTTTTTTTAATATAGGTGTCAAGGGGATCTCGAGCTTTCTGGGAAATGGTTTAATGGTTTAGGTATCTGCTTGTGCTCTCTTTTACAATGTTTTATTGAAGAAGAATAAAAGCAGTTCTCTTAAGGATATATATATATATTATATATATATATATATATATATATATATATATATATATATATATATATATATATATATATATATATAAACTCAAGAACCTTTTCTGCTATAATCTAATCAACTTGCCAGGGAAGGTCCACCTTCAGAATCACAAAACCGCGTATCATCTTACAGCAGAATTAGTAGTTGTTCGTGAGAGAGAGAGAGAGAGAGAGAGAGAGAGAGAGAGAGAATGTAAATCATTCCCTTGTGCATTCACAACCAGAATCCTAATGCACCCCCAACGACGCCCAGTAGAACAATCAGATCAAATGCCTCTTCCCGCCTTATACGCCAAACGTATTTTTTTTTTTCTTTTTATATAAAATTTTACTGTAACACAAGTACTGGGGCACTTTCAAGCCATTCAGCTTTTAATACAGTGAAAAAAGAGAGGAAAGTTTAGTGGTTGGACAGCAAGATTGGAGATGGGAAGTGGGAATGGAGATTAGAGTAGAAGGTTTCAAAAAAAAAAAATAATAAAATAAAATTGGGTTCAACGAGGAGCCTAGCGGGACACCGCAAATAACCTTTCAGTAATGCCTACAGTGTACCGTGTGAGGCGTCATGACTGCAACTTTTAATGGGATCTTTCACAAAGATAATAAGATATCAACAAAAATAAAAGGTACCGTTTTACATTTTCAATTTTTCCTTTTACTATAATTCAGTTTTACCCTCAAGGGAATGAATATCGTCCAGGCCACTAATAACATCTTGAATGAAATAAGCCATTTCTAAGTAAAAGTGAAAAAGAATGTTGATGATTATTATTACAGTGTAGAAAACTTAACCTACATGGAACAGAGACCAGAAAATTACGATAAATTGCGCAGGTAAAAATGTGAATTTTAACTCAAGCCTGGGACTGTAATCTGGTTGGACAATCGTGGGGTTTACCAGACAAAATGAAACCCCAAGATTGATAAAGATTTTAGCCATTTTTGCCAGAATCGTTGAATAACTTATAGACGTTAATCAGCCAGAGACCACTTAAACAAAAGCTTAGAGGCAAGCGCAACTGACCTGTAATTCCTACAGATTGGAGCTATAGGCAAAAAATTTAACAATAGCTTAGAGGCAAGCGCAACTGACCTGTAATTCCTGCAGATTGGAGCATATAGCAAAGGATTTTAAATAGACTCTTTACCCAACCCCCCAAAAATACAACCACGATCACGACATTAAACTGAGTAAAATCAGCCTTTGCCAAAAGATCAGTTCACACGTAACACAACCAGACACACTTTCCAATCGAAACTGAGACGATCACTGATCGACTCTTAGATAGAGAAGTCAAGAGCGGTTTTTACCGTACCTGTTATTCGACACCGAACTGGTCCATACAGCCCAAGAAGAAGAAGAAGAAGAAGCGGTTCACGGACACGGACGAACTAGTCACTCCACGCACGAAGAAGAAGACGAAGAAGCAGCTAGACTCAATCTCCAATTATTCTCCCAGAGGCTGCTTTTCCAGAAACCTATCGAGCAATGGTCACAGGGCGTCCTCCTGGAGCTCGTAAATGGACGACCGTCCTTACTCACAGGGTCTTGTACACTGATAAGGGCGATACCGAGTCTTGTACATACGCAATTGGAGACTTGTGTCTTGAAAAGAGAGAGGAGCCTTTTCCCGGGAGGTGGAATGCGAGAGCTTTCAGACGAAAACAGGCGAATTCGGAAGAATAAAGATGACTCTGTAACCAGTGCGGCGTACTGGGGGGTGGGGGGTGGGGGGGGGAAGGTTGGGTGCTGGCGTATCTTATTGTCGAGGTAAATAAGACAGTTTGGTCGAATGCGCCTTTGTAAACAAAATACTTCACTGTCGAGGTAAATAAGACCGTTTGGTTGGTTGATTCCACTTTTGTTTACAAAACATTTAAGACAATTTTATCGAATGCAGTTTTGTATACAAAACATTTCAATGTCGAGGTAAAGAAGACAGTTGGCTGAATGCATTTTTTTAAACAAAAATCTCACTGTCAAGGTAAATAAGACGTTTTGGTCGAATGCACTTTTGTATAAAAAACAATTCATTTTCGAGGTAAATAAGATGCTTTGATCGAATGCGCTTTTTAAACAAAAATTTCACTGTCGAGGTAAATAAGACGGTTGGTCGAATGCGCTTTTGTAAACAAAACATTCATTGTCGAGGTAAATGAGACAGTTAGTCGAATGCGCTTTTTTTTAAAAATATCTCACAGTCGAGGTAAATAACATCGTTTAGTCAAATGCGCTTTTATATACATAACCTTTAATTTATCGAGTAAATAAGACGGTTTGGTCGAATGCACTTTTATAAACAAAATATTCACTGTACGTAAATAAGACGGTTTGGTCTAATGCACTTTTTTAAACAAAAACCATGAAGGTGAAAATATTTCAGATATCGGTCACTGTGACTTTGCGATAATCGGTATCAGTTCGTTAACCTTGTAAAAAACAATGTCCAGCTATCTCGTAAGCACCGAAATCAGTTGAAACTTATCGTTATCAAAGGCCTTTTATCTTTTCGATTGAAATGAGTTCCCACATAAAACTTGAAGATTGAAAAGGTCTCGTAAGCCCTCTCTTATTAGACTTGACCTCACTCAAAAGCAGAAGGCCCGTCTGGCATAAAACCTGTTTAAGTAAACCAGCGTTATTTAAACCGCACTTATAGAAGAAAAGGCCCATTCTTACATAAACCTGGTTTGATAAAGCAATTTTTATTAGACCAACGGACCATATCATGCCTTGTCTACTGATTTGTTATAACGCTTGTTCATTCTGATGCTTCCCAAAACTTAACCTCATTTATGGCAAAAGAATCGGTGAATCACGACTTACGTAATGCTGGGTAATCATGTCAAGTTGTATCTCATCAATTAACTTATCAAAATAGATAGATTACTTGGGCACTATATTTGTGTTAGATTAATTGAAGAGGCTCCTTATCTTGTATACTGAAAAATCTGACACTTTTTTTTTCCTTTTTTTTGTCCACTTTGAAATTTTGGATTTCGTCAGTATTCAAATTCTATTTGCCAAAACTTTCGTGCAAATTGGTATTCATTTATGCATGAAATGGGTGTCATGCTTTTGTTTACTTTAATGTTTTCGGAGAATAATGGTATTGATAATTTTAATTTGCTTTTGTTAATTTTTTGACTGCGTTGAAAAATTGTATTGATATTTTTTGTTTTTTTTGGTTTGAAAAATATTGATTTTTTTTTCTGATTTTATCAAATATCTTGTTTACGTTGGAAAATTGATTTGATAATTTTTTCATTTTGTTAAATTTCTTCTTGTCTTCGTGGAAAAATAGTATTGATAATTTTTTGGCTTTTGTTGAATTTTTCTTTATAATTAATTTTGTGTTAAATTTAATATTTTAGTGGAAATAATTATCTTGATTATTTTTTGCTTTTGTTAGATTATTGATTTTTGGGGGGGGGCGTATAGAAAAAATTGTTCTTGATAACTCTTGTACTTTTGTTGAATTTAATATTTTGCGTAGAAAAAAAATGGTCTTGATAATTTTTTTGCAGTTGTTGAATTTAAAGCTTTCGTAGAAAGGTCCTTCGAAATCTTCCGCTTTTGTCGAATTTTATATTTTCGTAGAAAAATGGTCTTGGTAATCTTTCGTTTTGCTAAATCAAATATTTTCGGGGGTTTGGTGGGTGGGGAAGGATCTTCATAAATGTTTTCCTCTTGTTGAATTGAATATTTTCGGGGAAAATAAAAAGTTATTGACGACTTTGTTAACAGTATTTTCGCACGTTCATAAGCAACTAAGAGAAATACATGTATAGTTTGTGATGTCCTCCCATGTAAGCTTAACCTCTAAGACACTCGGTTCCCACTTCTGAGTATAGATGCTCAGTGTTCCAGGAATGGAAAACCATTTAATAATAAACGAAGTTCTGGAGTTAAAAAATGAAAGGAAGATTATTTAAAAAATACAACAAATGAATCTACATGATTTTGTGGAAAACTCCTTTGTATGTATTTTCCATATGATGATAAGACTGCTGATATTTAAGATGAAATATGCAAACTGCCCAGTCATTCTAGGAATTGGAATATAAGATTTAGGCCAAAGGCCAATCGCTGGGACCTAAGAGGTCATTTAGCTCTGAAAATAATGTTGAAACACTTGTTAGGAGAGGATTGAGAAAAGTTAAATGGAGGAAAGAGAATATGAACGGAGTTATAGTAAAATGACTGGAAGGGGTTGCAGCTACTGGCCTGAGGGACGCCGCAAAGAACCTTCTGTTATTCTTAGTTATGCTGAAGCTTTATAGCTTGCTTCTCTAGCGAAGAAATGACTTTCTCCTGCTTCCGTTCATTGCCTCTTGCAAGCACACTCTGACACAGAGTTCCTGCGTCCTTGAAGACTGAAAAGGACGCTTTCCCCTGACCACTAGTCCTAAAAGCTACCTTCAGGAATTTGGTGACGACCTTTCTCGTACGTTTGACGTTTTCCTTAGTTTCTTCTGATTCCCGCACTCAACCTGGATAGGACCAAAGGCACGGCCTTGTTTACATATTGCATGACCTTGACTACCCTCTGGTGTCATTCAACCAACTAAGGATGCCATCCTGAATCTCGATGTGCGCCCAATCACGAGGAAAGGAGAAATGATGGTATCCAAGTACATCCTCCTTCTTCGCTGGTCCCTTATGACTGTGGGCAAGGCTCTTTCAAAACGGAAATCGCTCTCTCTCTCTCTCTCTCTCTCTCTCTCTCTCTCTTTCTCAGACCTTGAATTCGTAATCGTCCTCGGATGTCACATTTTGATGGGAGCTTCTGGTGATCAGTTTTAATATCTTGAAAGTTATTTGACAAAGTCTGACTTCCCGCTAATTACCTTCTAGTCATTGACGGAAAGATGTTTTCCTCTTTCACATATCTAATGGCGTTCCTCAAGGTGCTGCCTCACTGCCTTCATTAGTTATTTACTTCTTTTAGCTGGTTATTCAGCCTCCTCTCCGTTCGTCAACCGCCTACTGACACACTCGCTGAGTCTACAAGTTTTAATCTTGAATGCAGCTCTGAAACGTTCAGTAATTCGAAGGGAAGACTTATTTATTTTGTTATTTTGTTCTTTCATGGATACGTCATCCAATCCTCATATATTTAGATGACAAATTGCTAAATCTGCTTCTGAAACAATAAAAGTTTCTTTCCTCTCATTTGTCTCATATTGACAGGACTGATGTGTGTATGTGGGTTTGCCTGTGTGTGTGTGTGTGTGTTCACTTTGTTTGGTTTTATGTACAGCCTTCCACAGGGATGATTCCCTCTCTGGCGGGTCCTTGTACGTTTTCTCGTCAGTATCAGTGTGCATAGGAGAATTGTCACTGGATCTCTAAATCTATAAGAATAAAATTAGGCTTACGTATACTCGGCTGCTTGTCAGTTCATTGACTTATAGAAACATTCATTAGGAATATCGTTTCTGTATATTCTGTGATGAAAAAAAAAAAAAAAAAAAAAAAAAAAACTACACTACTGTATGACCAATCCACGTAGCCTTTTTTAACATTCAGGGACACCATTTCGTATTCTGCCCCAGCCTTTCTTTGAAACGAATGCCGAGACTAGCCGAGGGGCAGAATACAAACTAATAAGTCTCTCTCTCTCCTTCCGTCCGAAAGTGACTTGCAACCCAATCCCGAACTTTATTCAGACGAACTGTCGTCATTTTGACTTATAAGGAAGCCCAAGTCTGCGACGAAAAAGGAACTGGGTTTTTCGTACAAGGTCTAGGTTGAGTGAGAATTCACACGTCTGTGTGTCGTAGACTCAAATTCAAGAAGAAGAAAACGTCGGAAGGATTACGGAATAATTCATCCGAGTTAGTCACACTTTGTTTTGTCGAATTCTTGCTTGTTTGAGCTGCTTGCCTGCGTGTTGGGATTCCTTGGGGCTATGTGACGCCACTGCTAGAGAGAGAGAGAGAGAATAATCTTTATCAGAGAGAGAGAGGAGAGAGATGAATCTTTATCACAGAGAGCTTCACCACCCTGCAAGGAAATAATCGCGAGAAATGAAAACCCAATGAGAGAGAGAGAGAGGAGAGAGAGAGAGAGGGATTTTTACCTGAGGGAACCTAATATGATTTTTGTAAGCGTATGTGGCTGTGGAGACGGTTATACAGCAGAACGACCCTTCCAGAGAGAGAGGTTGCGTTTAGCGGTGTCGAATGCCTTCAAGGAGACCTGATTTTGTCGTATTCGTTCGGATTTACGACTCTGTTGGAATTTGACAGCGATTCTAGTGATCT
>NC_061103.1:35585494-35611719 GCF_015104395.2 Macrobrachium nipponense | reverse complement strand
CTAGTAAAAGATATTTCTCATTCTTTGACAGAAAAAGGCCACACAAGATCTCTTGGCCCAATCTGCAAGAAATCGAGGACTTCGGTGGTCCTATTAAGAGAGAGACTCGGGCTCCTCAACAGCCCTTTCGAGGGAGTACCTCGGCCAGACCCTCTTTTAAGAAGAGAGGAGTGCAGAAGAGAGGTAGTCTTCCTTCAGACCTATCAAGAGAGCGAAATGAGACAACAGTCCTTCAAGCACCGGTAGGAGCCAGACTTTGGAAAACGGAAATTTTCCGAAGAATGGGCTCGGAGACAGGCAGAAATTTGGGTCCCTTTCCGTGGTAACAAAGGGATATATGATCCCCTTTCGAGACAGACCTCCTTGACTACGAACCCGAGGGAACTGTCAGCCCAATACAGGGACCCTGCCAAGAAAGAAGCATTATTGCAACTAATAGAACAGATGTTGCAAAAGGAGGCCATCGAAAGTGGTTCGGGATCCGCGTTCCCGAGGATTCTACAACCGTCTTTTTGTTCATGAAACTTACCTGTCAGATATATATATAGCTGATTCTCTGAAGTCCGACAGAATTTCTAAAACTTACGACACACGTAGTGGGAGTTAGGGTGGTTAGTACCCATTCCCGCCGCTGGGAGGCGGGTATCAGGAACCATTCCCATTTTCTATCAGATTTCTTCTGTCGCCGGTGTCGTAAACATCTGTTTCACACCTCCGCCTCAGGATTTTGGAAAACTTTTCATATTGCTTGAGTATCCTCTTGACTTTTGGTTTTTGGATTGGATCGAAAAGTGTTCGTCTAGAGGTGACGTTAGACGCCAGGTTAGAGAGAGTTCTCTGCATGCTCCTCTCTCTTCCCGTAGAGAGGACGCTCGGCGTTCCGACTTCGACGCTTCTGCTGACGACGATTTGGTAACTGTCGAACGGACTTCTTTGCGTTCTGCCCCTCTTCGACATGACAGTGTTGACGCTCAACGTTACGTTAGTCGGGCAGTGGATCAAGTTTCTTCGCTGGACGTTCGTAAGGACGCTTCGCGGACGGTAGAAGAGTCTCTTTGATGGACGCTCCATTGGACGCTGATGTTTGGACGCTCGAGAGAACGCTACGTTGGACGCTCGTAGATGTTCTAGTAAGACCTCTGTGGACGCGAATGTGGAAGTTCGCTGTCACTCGGATGTGGTTCCCGAGACTTTGGCACGTTCGCCTCTAAAGGTGATTCCTGATCCTGTTACTGTTAAGGATCCGTTACCCACCCTCGTCTTCTCTTCATCGTTCAGATAGGTTACTTGGAGCTAAAGGACTTCTGCCTCTTCCTTCGGACTTGCACTCGGGTAGGGAGGAGGAGAACTTAGCGGTTCTTCGGAGGATGTTGATGATGAACAACCTGCTACGTCTGCCTCGTCAGATTATCAAGGTTTTGGCACGACTTCTTCGTGATTCGTTTGGCGATACTTTTCAGCCTGCTGCTCCTCCTTCTCCTCCTTCTCAGTTTTCGTCGTCGAAGACAAGCAAGTCTCCAGGTTTCGTGAAGATGAAGACGTCGTTATCTACGAGAAGAGCTTTCCGGAAGGTTAACGCCTGGATGGAGTCTAGGAAAGCAAAAAGGAAGAACTACTTTCGCCCTGCCTCCGTCCTAGACTTAGCGGTAAGGCAGGGATGTGGTATGAGACAGGCGAGGAATTAGGATTGAAGGTTCCTACGTCTGCTCAAGGTGATTTCGCCGCCCAGCGTGCTGGTGGGATATGCTCAAGGAGGAGCCCTTTTAGCTCGGCCTCTTAAAGTTTCTTGGACGACTTCCGAATTGGACCATCTTTTGAAGGGACTGTTTAGGTCCTTAGAAGTATTCAACTTTTTAGACTGGTGTCTTGGAGCCTTAGACAACCAATCTCGTAAGCCAGACTCGATCAGCTTGGGGAGCTGTCCAGTGTATTGTCATGCATGGACAAGGTCCGTTCAGGGATGGCTCAGAGGAGTTAGCCTCTCATTTTTCCAAGCAGGGGTTCTTAAGGAAAAGGTCGCTTTATTGCAACTTCGCGGCTAAGTCTGTCTCTCCCGCACAGAGGACAGAACTTTTGTATGCTCCCTTCTCGAGTCATCTCTTCCCCAAGCTATGGTGAAGGATCTGGCAGTGAGTCTGCAGGAGAAAGCCACACAAGACCTGTTGGCTCAGTCTTCGAGACGTCCGGCTGGCCCTTCAACGTCGTCAGGAACGCAACAGTTTAGAAAGCAGAAGCCCTTTCGTGGAGGGACTTCCGCTAGATCGTCTCCTCGAGGAAGAAGCCTTCCTAGAGGTAGAGCCCCCTTCCAAGTCTAGGGGTAAGAAGTGAGAGATCGTGCCTTCAGTCACCGGTAGGAGCCAGGCTGCAGTTGTTTGCAGAAGCCTGAGAGTAAGAGAGGCAGACACCTGGTCTCTCGACGTCATAGAGAAGGGTTACAAGATCCCTTTCATAAAGCCGCCCCCGTTGACTTCCACTCCCAGGGACTTGTCCCCATCGTATCCGCTAACAAAGCGAAAGATACTTTTCGACCTGCTCGAGCAGATGCTCGAGAAACGAGCAGTGGAACAGGTTTTAGACCGCTGCAACGCCAGGATTTTACAACAGATTGTTTCTTGTACCGAAACAATCGGGAGGGTGGCGCTCCCGTCTTGGATGTAAGTCGTCTAAACCTCTTTATAGAGAAGCAGAGGTTCAAGATGGAGACACCTCAGTCAGTTCTGGGGGCCTTAAGACCTGGAGATTGGATGGTATCACTCGACCTCCAGGACGCCTACTTTCACGTCCCGATACATCCCCAATAGATGAAGTAACCTTCGGTTCGTATTGAAAGGGAAGGTCTTTCAATTCAGGGCTCTTTGTTTCGGACTGAGTACGGCCCCTTTTATCTTCACCATCTTAATGAAGAACGTGGCGAGGTTGGCTCCATCCTTTTTCCAACATCAGAATCTCGCTCTATCTGGACGATCTGGCTCATAACGAGCCTCCTCGCAGACCCGGTGCCTGAAGGACTTGCAGACGACTCTGTCTTTAGCTGCGTCCCTGGGACTTCTGGTGAACTTCGAAAATGCACATCTGACCCCAACACATCCATCGTGTATCTGGGGATTCAGTGGCTTTTCGGGCTTTTCCGTCCCAGGAACGTCAGCAACAAGGCATAGAAAAAGTGTCGGCCTTTCTAGGGAAGGATTCATGCTCGGTGAGGGAATGGATGAGTACTGTGGGGGGACCATTTCCTCGCTGGAGAAGTTTGTTTCCCTGGGCTGAGGGTACACCTCTGACCTCTTCAGTCTTTCTGTCGGACAGCTGGACAGAAAAGGACAACTTCGACATGAAGTTAAACATCTCGGAAGAGGTGAAGAACCATCTAAGATGGTGGCTCGATCCGTGGAAGCTGTCAGAGGCATATCCCTCAAGCTTCAGAACCCCGACCAAATAGTGTTGTTCTCCGACGCGTCATCCACGGGGTGGGGAGCAACTCTAGGGGGGGAGGAAGTGTCAGGTACCTGGAGAGGGAAGGTAACCTGGCATATCAACTTCAAAGAGCTGGCAGCGGTTCAATTAGCGCTCCAGTTCTTCCAGAACAAGTCTCCCGTCGTGTAGTTCAAGTCAACTCGGACAACACCACAGCCCTGGCATACTTGAAGAAACAAGGAGGAACACACTCTCGCTCCCTGTTTTCTCTAGTCGAAAGAGATCCTACTTTGGGGGGGCGAAGGAGAGAGAGTCACAATATTGACAAATATTCATTGCCGAGTCGAGAAGTCCGGGCAGATCTCCTCAGTCGACAAGGACAGTTATTGCCGACAGAGTGGACTCTCAATCAAGAAGTATGCCAGGAACTGTGGGTCTTTGGGGTGATGCCCTTAGTGGACATCTTCGCAACATCAAGGACGGCGAGACTTCCTCTGTATTGCTCCCCGGTTCTCGATCCGGGAGAGCAGTAGCAGTAGACGCCCTTCTATGGGATTGGACGGGCCTGGATCTCTACGCTTTTCCCCCCTTCAAGATCCTGGGGGTAGGAGGTGATGAGAAAATTTGCAGCTTCGGAGGGGACGAGGGGGTTTGACTTTAATTCGACCCCCTTTTGGCCCGCAGCGATCTGGTTTCACAGAGGTGATGTTCTACCTAGTGGATTATCCGAGATCTCTTCCGTTAAGGAGAGATCTACTCAACAGCCCCACACTTCGAGAGGTACCACAAAAAAACCTCTCCGGCTCTGAGTCTGACTGCGTTCAGACTATCCAAAAAGTTGGCCAGAGCGAGAGGTTTTCGAAATCAGTGGCTAAAGCTATCGCAGCCCCGCGAGGAGACCATCATCAATCGCGGTTACCAATCGAAGTGGGCTGCCTTTAGAAGTTGGTGTAAGAGAAAAGGAGTTTCCTCTACCACTACCTCTGTGAGCCAGATCGCCGACTTCTTGCTTTATCTGAAACAAGATCTAAAGTTGGCCGTGTCAACTATTAAAGGCTACAGAAGCGTTCTATCTGTAGTTTTTCGCCATAGAGGTCTTGACCTCGCTAAACAATAAGGATCTCCATGATCTATTGAGATCTTTCGAGACGACCAAGGTACCACTACCGAAGCTACCTTCGTGGAACCTGGATGTGGTCCTCAAATATTTAATGTCAAATCGTTTTGAACCTCTTTCCTCTCGTCTCTACGAGATTTGACGAAGAAAAACTGTATTCCTAACTGCTCTGGCGACGCGAAGAGAGTTAGCGAAATACAGGCTATCAGCAAACACGTCGGTTTCAAAGGGCATAATGCAGTTCGCTCTTTGAGTATGTCGTTTCTGGCCAAAAACTCGAAAAAAACCCTTCCAATCCGTGGCCTAGACATTCGAGATAAGGGTATGGCAGAGATCATTGGTCAAGAGCCAGAAAGAGTCCTGTGCCCTGTTAGGGCTCTTAGAGAGTATATTCGTAGAACGAAGGATTGCCGAGGTTCTCGAAGAACTTATGGTGTTCGGTCAAGAGACCAAACATGCCCATGGTCCCCAAGAATGCACTGGCATTCTTTTTAAGGAACACCATTAAAGAGGCGCACGCTTCTTGCAAAGACAGCGACTTGAAGATACTAAAAGTTAACGCGCACAAAGTAAGGGCTATTTCGACCTCAATAGCCTTTCAGAAAAACATGGCTCTTAAAGACAATTTTAAGTAAGCTACTTTTTGGAGGAGTAAACTCAGTTGTTCGCCTCGCACTACCTACGGGAGGTGAGAACGAACCTATGAAAGCTGTTACTCTCTCGGACCTTATGTCGCCGCAGACACTATTTTGGGGGCAGGAGGTAGCACTCATCCTTTCCCATAGAAAGGGTAGGTGAGTTTTTAATATTTGTTATGTTTTATGGTTGTAGGGTCGGCTGCCGAGTACAAGTCGTCCCTTCCTTTAGCCTTGGGTATATGGGAGTTTGTTGTTAGGCTAACTTAGGTGGTGGTTTTTGCCTCGTTGCCCTCGGAAGTATGGTCATGGTCTAGTCACATTGTGGTCCCGTCCCCGTTGACAGATCATCTAGAGCGCACCAACTACATGGTCACTACCTTGTTGGTTAACTCTAGTGAAGCAGAATCAGGCTTGGTGACAGTAATCACGAAGTCAGCTATGCTAACAAGGGTAAGGAACCAAGATGTCAATCATATACATTTATATGTTTTCTAAAATCCTTTTCTGTCTCTCCCACCGCCAAAGGTGGGTATTCAGCTATATATATCAGACAGGTAAGTTTCATGAACAAAATGAATATTGTTAAGATACAATAAAGTTTGTTCATACTTACCTGGCAGATATATATATTTTTAGTACCCACCCACCTCCCCTCAGGAGACAGTGGAGATAGAAATCTGATAGAAAATGGGAATGGTTCCTGATACCCGCCTCCCAGCGGCGGAAATGGGTACTAACCACCCTAACTCCCACTACGTGTGTCGTAAGTTTTAGAAATTCTGTCGGACTTCAGAGAATACAGCTATATATATATCTGCCAGGTAAGTATGAACAAACTTTATTGTATCTTAACAATATCATTTTTGGTTCCGAAATCCTCGGAGGGTGGAGACCGGTCCTGGATGTGAGCGCATTGAACCGATTTGTGGAGAACACAAAGTTCTCTATGGAAACATCAAAATCGGTTCTTGCGGCTCTTCGTCCAGGAGATTGGATGGTCTCCTTCGATCTACAATATGCATACTTCATGTCCCCCTGCATCCATCATCGAAGAAATATCTCCGATTCATGATGCAGGGGAAAGTATACCAATTCAGAGCCCTATGCTTCGGCCTTTCAACGGCCCTCAAGTGTTCACGAGGCTAATGATGAATGTTGCGAGATGGCTACATCTAGAGGGGATAAATATATCCCTTTATCTGGACGATTGGCTAATAAGAGCAAAATCGGAAATTCAGTGCTTGAAGGACTTGAGAAGACTTTGAACTTGACAAAATCTCTGGGACTGCTCGTGAACCCTCGAGAAATCAAATTGATCCCCAGACAGAACATAGTCTATCTGGGGATACAGATGGATTCTCGGGGTTTTCGGGCGTTTCCATCTCAAAGTACAGAATTACTCGAGGCTTGAGAAAAGATCTCGAACTTCTTAGGGAAAGAACGGACCTCGGCGAGGAATGGCTCAGTCTGCTGGGCACCCTTTCCTCGTTAGAGCAGTTCATTTCCCTGGGAAGATTAAATCTCAGACCTCTGCAATTTTATCTTAAGAGGAGTGGAGTCAAAAGACAGGAGACTTGTCAGACGTTTTTCCCATCCAACAGGGGATAAAATCCGACCTAAAGTGGTGGTTAACCCCATTAACAAGGAACGAAGGGGTGTCCCTCTTGATTCGGAACCCTCACCGAGTGTTGTTTTCCGATGCCTCGGAAACAGGTTTGGGGGGCAACACTGGGTCCAAAGGAAGTAGCAGGTATTTGGACCAGACAACAACTACTCTGCACATCAATGCGAAGGAACTCCTGGCAATTCATCTAGCCCTGGAATACTTCGAAGCGGAAGTCAGAGGGGTGGTAGTTCAAGTCAATTCCGACAACACCACAGCTCTGGCTTACATCCGGAATCAAGGGGGCACTCACTCTTTCTCTCTGAACGAAATAGCGAGAGCTCTATTAACCTGGACGAGGAACGGGGCATTATTCTGCGTACAAGGTTTTGTCCAAGGAGTAAAAAAAACCTAAGGGCAGACAGGTTGAGCAGAAAGAACCAGGTTCTCCCGACGAAAGAGTGGATGCTCCACTCAGGAGTCTGCAGACAAATATGGTCACTCTGGGGGAGACCCCAGATCGACCTGTTTGCCACGTTCCTCTCCAGGAAAATAGACAATTCTGCTCGCTAGAAGAAGATCCCAGAGCCACAGCGATCGATGCCTTCCTCATGGATTGGTCAGGCATAGATGCATACGCCTTTCCCCCATTCAAATTGCTGGGGGAAGTAGTAAGGAAAATTTGTGGCATCGGAGGGAATGAGAATGACTCTAATTGCTCCCTTTTGGCCTTCCGAATCTGGTTCACGAGGTACTGGAATGGACGGTGGACTTCCCCAGATCTCTACCAGACAGGACAGATCTGCTCAGACAACCCCACTTCGAGAGGTTCCACAAAAAACATCCAAAGTCTCTCCCTGACTGCCTTTCGACTATCGAAAAGACTGGTCAGAGCGAGAGGCTTTTCAAAGAAAGTGGCAACTTCAATTGCTAGAGCCCGCAGAGCCTCTACCTGCGGGTCTACCAATCGAAGTTGGAAGTTTTTCCGTAGTATGGTGTAGGTCGAAGAAGCTGTCCTCTTCCAATACCTCTGTAACCGAAATCGCGGATTTTCTCCTCTTCTTAAGAGAAGAATCCAAATTGGCCGTATCAACTATCAGGGATATAGGAGCATGCTCTCAGCCGTTTTTAGAAACAGAGGGCTGAATCTCGAGAATAATAAGGATCTTCATGATCTCTTCAGGTCATTCGAGACTACGAAATTGAGATCGTCGATTCCCCGAGTTGGAACCTGGACGTTGTCCTAAAGTTCTTGATGTCGGACAGGTTTCGAACCTACCTATAGATAAAATCTTATTCAGAGATCTTACTAGCAAAATGCATATTCCTTGTTGGCTCTCGCAACTGGCTAAGAGGATCAGTGAATTGCATGCTTTGGACTCTCGGGTGGGATTTAGAAAAGACTCGGCTGTCATTTCTTTCCAGGATCTTTTCCTAGCAAAGAATGAGAACCCTTCTAAACCTTGGCCTAGAAGTTTCGAAGTCAAGGACTCTATTCTTTGGTAGGAAGAGAGTTGGATCGGTCCCTTTGCCCAGTCAGGACCTTAAAATTTTATTTAGAAAAGAAGACAGCTTCAGGGATGTCGACAAGGTCTTTGGTGTTCGGTAAGAAACCCCAGAGACCTATGTCAAAGAACTCACTGGCATTCTTTGTCAGAAATGTAATTACCGAAGCTCATAGGAATTGCCAAGAGAACTCTTTAAAGCTGCTGAGAGTGAAAGCTCCCGAAGTCTGGGCTGTGGCAACTTCCCTTTCTTTTACGAAGAATATGTCCATGAGAAACATTTTAGCAGCAATTTATTGGAGGTGCAATTCAGTATTTGCATCCCACTATTTAAAGGATGTTAGAATAACATACGATAAATGTTTCGCTCTTGGACCTTATGTATCAGCGGATACTATGCTGGGAAATGGAGCAGACGCTGATCCTTAAATTTGTTTTTAATATTTTTAATAATTAGTTTTAATATTGTTGTTGAGTTGTGGGTTGCTTGAAGGATGTTCGGGGATGACTCCTTTCAATCTTAGTACTAACCCCAATTGGAGATCAGGTGATCGGGATTAGTGTCGTGCTCTATGATCATGCCAATAAGCAAGGTGTTTTGTCATGTAAGTGGATAGGACCCCATTGACAAAGATCCTAAGGTTCTGAAGCGTAAGTGGGTAAGACCCCTTGTAACAGACCTCATCAAGGAACTCTTAGCATGAGGTCACTACCTCGCTGAGGCTCTTGAAGCGATACGGGCTCCTAGGCAGTAGCCATGAAGTCTTTCGCTAACACAGGTAGGAATCAAGGTTTTTTAATTTTATTACCTACAACATATGTTGTTTCCTGTCTATTTCAGTAGATTAGCTGTCTCTTACCCTCCGCCAAAGGTGCCAATCAGCTAAGTATATATCTGACAGGTAAGTTGAATGCATAAAAATGTTATTGTCATGATACAATAAAGTTTTATGCATACTTACCTGGCAGATATATACGGTGTATGGCCCACCCGACCTCCCCTCAGGAGACAGGTGGAAGAGAAAATCTGTCTTAGAAAACGGGAATGATTCCTATTCCCGCCACAGCGGCGGGGCGGTAGATCACCTGACCTACCTGTAGAGTGTGCCGCGAAATTCGAATTTCTATCGGGACGACGTGGAGTCTATAGCTAAGTATATATCTGCCAGTAAGTATGCATAAAACTTTATTGTATCATGACAATAACATGTTCTCAGTGCTAGAACTCCTACAAGAAATAATGATAATCTGCCTTTTTTGTTCTCCTACGACACACTTAGAGAATCACTAGCTCAAGTGTTACTAAGTAATCTACAAACTTTACAAGGACTGGGAGATCAAGGTTTTCTTCCTTTCCCCCCATCTTGACAGTGAAGTTTTTTTCTTTTCTCCCATGACAGTTTATGTTACTTGGAATTTTTAAATTCCATGGACCAGAAGACACAGACAGGAATTATCTGCAGATTAAGGTGCCATAGTTGCGATCAAAGTCCATGGTTCTTTTGAAATCTAGCTATACGAAAGGGAAGATCAATACATATGGTGAAATGATGAAAATAGTTGGAGGGAGTTTTATTTTTCCCTTGCCTTGAATGATGACCACAAGGATTGAGGTAACACATTCTAAAACTTGAGGCTGGAAGAAAGAAACTGGAAATGTATGAGATGAAACTTCAGAGCAACTTCAATTTGACTGCTGATCTAAAACTACTTTCATATATTTAGTAAATAAATTTAGTAATGGAGGGACCAGCGGCTTGCCAAAGGCATACTCCAGAGCAGTTATATGAGTGGGTATCACCTTCAGAAGATGAAATATTTTAAATTTTTAAATGAAGATTATATAAAAATTCCAAGTGAAGAAAAAACCAAATGGGGTCGAGCAAGGAATACTTAATATCCTCTATGTGATGATGAAGACTCAATCAATTTGTATTCTCTATGTACCACTTTAGTTATGAGGACTGAGAGGACACCATAATTTTTTCAAGAAGTTGCTATATTTTTCCAGTAATTGACATTCAGCATGAACACCCACCTGCCTTTCTTTTAGTGGTATGAGCGTTTCTGGCTTAGCATATGTTGAGACTTTAGATTCTGAAATTGCCTTTTTTCCATGTCTTACTTGAGATCTGCCTTATCTTGGTTCATATTGTTATTAGATAAATGAACTGAAAAATCAGTTGAATATTATCTGGAATACACATACAGTATTGTAATGCAATTCTATTTGCAGGGAAGGACGATGCCCATTACTAATGAGGAAGAGAGAGCTTTGAATGAATATTTTTTGAATAATAGTTATGTGGAAGGATTTAGTTTAAGTCAAGCAGATCAGTTTTTATATAAAAAGTTTACATCACCACCAAGTAAAGATCTTCAAAATCTCCAGCGTTGGTTTAGACACATAGCAAGCTTCGCTGTAGAAAATTTTGACTTCCCAGGGTGTAAAAGCAGTAATTTGGCAATAGTGTCAAACGGAATTAAGGTAAGTGTAAAATTTATATCTATTACCAAGACTTTTTCAAACTAAATTTGACACAGATAATATTTTAACTTTGTGCCTGCAGAAGTTGATAGTAAAGTCCCTGCTTTGTAATGTACCTCACTTAATGTCTTGGACGTTGTTGTATAAATTTATTATACTGTAATGATAACTGGGTACTCACTTATATATCAGTAGGTAGTTAAAATGTTATAAAGTATCAGTTTCTTCAGAAGGGTATACTAGTTTTACCCAAGGTCATATTATATTAAGAACATTATTAAATCCCACTGCTTTTAGGTAGCACAAAGAAGTACTGATGACTAATCCTGTTTTATGATTTCTGTACATCATATGGTTAATATGTAAATGCCTTTCTATATTTCTTGCATTGTGGGACAGGTACATAAATTCCCAAACTAAAACACTTATTTAAGGGACTGTCTGGCTAAGTAGCCATATTTAAGAGAATTCTCCTTTCACACTTGCTGCTAGATGTCGCCTTTTGCATGGCATCTGGTTCCAGCAACTTGCTTTTAAGAAAGAGAAGTTTACGCATACGTCATTTTTCTCATTCTTACATTTGAGGAAAATCTTCATTTAGGCTACATTAGGGACTGTAATAAAATTTCTATCAGAGGATTTTACAGTAGCCTCCTTTCTTTGGAGATGAACCTAGTGATTGTTTTAAAAAAGATTAGTGGGTTGAGCTATTGATTATGGACCACTACATAGCTTTTAGGTATGTGACATGAACAGGAGGAAGTACTAATTTGAATAAATGAGTAATCAGTATTGTCTACAATTGGCTACAAATTCAAAATGCAACATTGGGTCTTATGTTTGTTTCCATTAGTTGAGAAGTTTGATCTTTTATTAATTCTGCTTGACCTTTGACAGATACCTATAATCATGAATGGTACAGAAGAAAATGGCGTTCAGAATGAAAACGATGACCAGTCGGTAACAGAAGATATTGTTGATCCATGGAATGTACAGGCATCAAGTAATAAGGGAATTGACTATGATAAGTTAATAGGTAAGCTCCAGTGTGTTATGCATTACATATTGTGTACCAATATTTGCCTTTCTTATAACAAACTTTTGTGAAAATATTATGAATAAAATAATCCCTTCTCTCATTGATCTTATATGTTTGTTAGTGGATAGTAGAATATTCATGCAAAACTTTATATATTATCATTTAGAGGAATTTTAATGTATATATAATGTGAGTAGAATTAGATGTAGTATGTATTTCATCAAACTGATAGCAAGGTGTTTTCAGTACTATGTACTATAATGATAGTTATATATTTTGGTACAGTAGATGACTCTATACAGTGAGAATTGTACATTTTGGTGATATAGTAGTTATATATTTTGGTACAGTACTAAGATGACTATCCAATAAATGTACAATTTGGTATAACTTGATTATTAGGCATAAATTTGGAAAGTACAGTACAGGATAGTAAGATCTTTAGGTTGCCGGCAATTTTTTATATGTCAATCATTTTAAAATATATACAGTGTATATATACAGGCTGTCCCTGGGTTATGACGGAGGTTCCATTCTTGAGACACGTAACCTGAAAATCGTCGTAAGCCGGAATTTTATACATTCAACTTCCCTGCCAGAATATATACTTAGCTATAGACTCCGTCGTCTCCGACAGAATTTCAAATTTCGCGGCACACGCTACCGGTAGGTCAGGTGATCTACCGCCCTGCCCTGGGTGGCAGGACTAGGAACCATTCCCGTTTTCTAATCAGAATTCTTCTGTCGCCCGGGCCTCAACATTGTTGTTGGTTCCTCTGATTGGTTTCCTTTTTTCACCGGCAATTGATCTTCTTGACCGACTTTTGGTGACGTATCTGGATTGTTGGATTGGCATACGCTTTTGTGGACTGTTTTGTGGACTTGATTTTGGAATTTTCTTTAAAAATGTCTGACTCTGGAATGGTTGTGAGACGTTGTGTGAATGTAGGCTGTAAGGTGAGGTTGCCGAAAGCTTCGGTAGACCCTCACACGGTATGCAAGGGTTGCAGGGAGTATGAATGTTCTTTTACTAATACTTGTAAGGAATGTGAGAATTTGAGTGAGAACGAATGGAAGAATCTAACTAATTATTTAAAAAGTTAGAGAGAGAAGGAGTGAGGAAGGCTTCTTATAGAAGTTTAAGTAGTTCTAGATCGTGAACTAATTCCTGAGCTTGGGATCTTCCCCAAGGGTGGGTAAGTATTGCTACTTCTCCTTCCATTGCAGCCCTTCTCCTATTGCAGAACCTGTAGATTCAGCGAAAGAACTTGCGGATCTAAAAGCAGCCTTCAAGTTGATGGAAAACAAAATGGCTGCCATACAAGGTAAGGCTAGTGATTATTCAGTGGACAGTGATATGAGTGTCCCCCAGTGTAGTGGAGGGGGCATCTGGTCGGCTCAGCAACGCTCCTAGGTCTAGACCTCTTCCAAGTTCACATGCCCAGGAGGAGAAGGAATGTCGAAAACCGAAAGGAGGTTGTGGAGAATCCCCACGATCAGGTGTCCCTTCAGCGGTTTCTGTGACACCCCAGACTGCCAAGGACCGCTATTGTAAAAGCGTCCTGCGTGAGTGTTTTTCGTCGTCGGGATCTTCATCTCCGAGACGTGATTGGAGAGATTCAGATCGATCTCGGCCACTCAAGAGGAGTTGGAAGGCTCCGACTATTGATTCGAGCCCAGAAAACTTCCTGAGGAGTCTCCCTCGGGAGTGAAGAAGGCAAGAAGAGCCATTCTTTCAACCAGAGTGAGAAGGAGGCAGGAGGTGGAGGCGATGGACTCCTTCCCCTCCTCCTTCCCCCTCCTCCTCCTTCCCCTCCTCCCGAAGAGGATAAAGAGGAGGTTACGAAGAAGATTCATGATGGCGATGCAAGAGCAGATTTCGTCTTTTGTAGAGTCCTGTCCAAAGGAGCCTCCTCGAAGGAAAGACTCTTCCCTTCCGATCAAAAGATCCTCCAGACGTATGGAGGTATCTGCCGCCAGGATCGATACTCCTACTCGAGGTGAGGTTTCCGGTACGAACCTGGATGAACCTATCAGACGTCTGGCACCGGCCAGGAGTGAGGAGTCACCCAGGAGGCAGGAGCCAAGAGCCAGGAGTGAGGAGTCAACCAGGAGGCAGGAGCCAAGAGCCAGGAGTGTGGAGTCATCCAGGCAGGAGGCAGGAGCCAGGAGGCAAGAGCCAGGAGGCAAGAGGCAGGAGTCAAGAGGCAGGAGCCAGGAGCCAAGAGGCAGGAGTCAGGAGGCAGGAGCCAGGAGTCCGGCAGTCAGGAGGGCAGGAGTCCGGAGTCAGGAGGGCGGAGGCGGAGTCAGGAGGCAAGAGTCAAGGAGCAGGAGGCAGGAGAGGATCGGAGTCTCGTTCCTGGAATGGAATTTATGACTCTTCTCCAAATAGGAGCTCCTCCCTCAGAGCGTAGGAGGTCTTGGAAGGACTCTTCCTCCAAACGTGAACTTTCTCCTTCGTCTGATCGAGGTTTAGACGAGTGTTCTGATGACGAACCTCCTGCTAATGAGGGACTCTCGAGTTATAAGGTCTTAGCCTCATTATTGCTTCAAGAGTTTGGAGATTCTCTTAGTCCGGCGGCTCTCCTCCTTCTCCTCGGTCTCTCTTTTCGAGCTCGGCTACGGCAAAATCTTCGGCCTTTTTGAAAATGAAGCCTGCAATATCGATGAAGAAGGCTCTCCATTCTTTAGATTCTTGGATGGACAAGAAGAAAGAGTTAGGAAAGACGGTATTCTGCATGCCTCCTTCCAAACTACATGGAAAGAGAGGTATTTGGTATGGGACAGGAGAGACTATGGGTCTTTCTCTGCCTGCCTCTGCAGATGCGGACTTTTCCAGTTTAGTGGAGGCCTCTAGATCACTCCTTAGGATCGGTCAGAGCGACGTGGAGCACTTCAGAGTTGAACCACTTTCTAAAGGACTTTTTGTCACTTTAGAGGTGTTCAACTTTCTGGATTGGTCACTCGGAGTTCTGGCCAACAATCTAAAGATCCGGAGTTTCTTAAAAAACCCAGAGATTCTCCATAGCGTCCTGTCTTGCATGGCTTCCCTTTTTGGTGCTGGTCTCCTGAAAAAGAGATCAGTATATGGATCCCTTATATCAAAAGTTTGGGTTTCTCCGAGCCAGAGGACTGCTTTTATTGTTCGCGTCCCTCTATCGATCATCTGTTTCCTTCTCAGTTAGTGGGATATATCTCGCTCGTTAACTGAGAAGGCGACACAAGACCTACTAACACTAACGTCCAAGAAAGGACGCCCGGTAGTGTCGGCGATTAAGAAGGACTCTCGTCCTCCTCAGCAGCCCTTTCGTGGAGGTACAGCGGCTCGTCCCCCTGCCAGAAAGAAGAGCTCTGATAAGAGAGGAAGGTCTTCCTTTAGGCCCTTCAAGAAATCCAAATGACTTGTTGCTCCTTCAAGCACCAGTGGGCGCCAGACTCCTGAACTTTGCAGGAGTATGGGCAAAAAGGGGAGCCGACCCTTGGTCAGTGTCGGTCCTAAAGAAGGGATATGTAATCCCCTTCGAGAACAGCCCTCCCCTAACATCTACGCCTCGGAACTGTCAGCGAGGTACAGAGACCCGGTAATGAGAAAGACTCTCCTTCAAATGGTGGAACAAATGTGGGAAAAGAGGCCATCGAACTTGTGCAGGATCCACACTCCCGGGATTTTACAATCGCCTTTTTCTAGTACCAAAGGCATCGGGGGGGGTGGAGGACCAGTTCTGGACGTAAGCGCTTCTGAATCGCTTTGTTCAGAAAAAGAAGTTTCGCATGGAAAAACGCCCGCCTCAGTAATGTCGGCTCTTCGTCCAGGAGATTGGATGGTCTCTCTGGACTTGCAAGACGCATATTTCCACGTTCCCATTCACCATTTGTCAAAGAAATATCTTCGTTTTGTAATAGGAGACAAGATCTTTCAATTCAGGGCTCTGTGCTTCGGTCTTGTCTACAGCTCCGCAAGTATTCACAACCTGATGGCGAATGTGGCAAGATGGCTTCACCTAGAGGGAATAAACATCTCCCTCTACTTGGACGACTGGCTGATCAGGGCCAAGTCGAGATTCAGTGCTTGGAGGACTTATCAGTAACAAGGAACATGATAGAATCGCTGGGATTACTCGTGAACCTCGAGAAGTCGCAGCTGATCCCCAGCCAGAGCTTGGTCTATCTGGGGATTCAGATGGATTCTCGGGGTTTTCGAGTATTTCCTTCGCGAGAAAGAATCACTCGAGGTTTGTCGAAAATCTCGAGCTTCTTAGAGAAAAAGAACAGTTCAGCGAGGGATTATCTGAGCCTCTTAGGGACCCTGTCCTCACTAGAAAAGTTCTTCTCTCTGGGGAGGCTTCACCTTCGCCCTCTTCAGTTTTTCCTGAAAGGGGTGTGGAGTTGGAAGACGGGACAACTCTCGGACATCTTCCCCGCTTCCACAAGAGGTAAAAGATCATTTGAAGTGGTGGATCCTTCCTCTTCAAAAGAACGAAGGCGTATCGCTTGCCCTGCAGAACCCAGACCCAAGTGTTATATGCCGACGCTTCGGAGTCGGGATGGGGAGCGACGTTAGGAGCAAGGGAGGTGTCAGGCACCTGGACAAAGGAACAGGTGTCCTGGCACATCAATTGCAAGGAACTAGTGGCCATACTCAAAGAGATAGTCAGAGGCGAGGTGATACAGATAAACTCGGACAACACCACGGCTCTGGCTTACATACGCAAGCAAGGAGGCACGCACTCTTTCTTTCAGTTAACAAGACATCTGTTAACTGGGACAGAAGAAAGAGGCATAACTCTCCTCACAAGATTTGTTCAAGGCATCAAGAATGTGAGAGCGGACAGACTGAGCAGAGGAATCAGGTCCTTCCCACAGAATGGACTCTACACGAAGAAGTGTGTCGAAGTCTTTGGTCCCTGTGGGGGAGACCTCACATAGACCTGTTTGCGACGTTCCTCTCCAAAAGAATAGAGATCTTTTGCTCTCTAGTGGAAGATCCGAGGAGCCTTCGCAATAGACGCGTTTCTCTGGATTGGTCGGGTGTGGACGCATACGCCTTTCCCCCGTTCAAGATCCTGGGGGAAGTGCTCAGGAAGTTCGTAGCTTCGAAGAACACGAACGTTGACGCTAATAGCCCCATTTTGGCCAGCCCAGGAATGGTTCACAGAGGTACTGGAGTGGATAGTGGACTTCCCCAGATCTCTTCCAAACAGACCAGATCTACTCAGACAACCCCACTTCGAGAGGTTTCATCACAACCTCCCAGGTCTCGCTCTGACTGCCTTTCGACTATCGAAAGACTTGTCAGAGCGAGGGGGCTTTTCTCGCAAGGCTGCGGGCTCTATCGCTTTAGAGCCCGCAGAGCTTCGACGAGAAGAGTTATACCATCAAAGTGGGAAGTCTTTAGGAGGTGGTGTAAGAGTCAGAAGCTGTCCTCCTCATCCAGTACCTCTATAGTGAATATTGCCGATTTCCTCCTCTTTCTGAGAGAGGAATCACACCTTTCTGTCTAAACAATAAAAGGATACAGAAGCATGCTGTCTTCAGTATTTAGGAATCGAGGGTTAGATATTGCAAGCAACAAAGATCTACACGATCTAATTAGATCCTTTGAAACTTCAAAGGCAGCTACTCCTAGAACACCTAGTTGGAATCTAGACGTGGTACTGAAATTACCTTTCATCGGATAAATTCGAGCCTTTACATCTGGCTTCCTTCCGCGACGTCACTAGGAAATGCTTATTCCTGGTGTCTCTCGCTACAGCCAAGAGGACGAGCGAATTGCACGCTCTAGATTCCACAGTGGGGTTCAAAGGAGATGCTGCCATCTGTTCTTTCCAGACAATGTTTCTGGCAAAGAACGAAAACCCGTCAAACCGTGGCCCAGAAGTTTTGAGGTAAAAGGCCTATCTAACCTCGTAGGCAGAGAGATAGAGAGGTCTCTCTGTCCAGTGAGAGCTCTTAAATATTATTTAGAGAGGAAGAGACAGATGGGAGCTTGTCAACAAGGTCTTTGGTGTAGCGGTGAAGAACCCCAAAAGACTCATGTCCAAGAACGCCTTGGCTTTCTTTGTGAGAAGCGTAATTACGGACGCTGCTCAGAAGAACTGCTCGGAGGAATCCTTCGGTCTTCTAAGGTCAAGACCCATGAGGTGAGAGCAGTAGCAACGTCCTTGGCGTTCCAAAAGAATATGTCTCTAAAAAATATTATTGAGACTACATATTGGAGGTGCAATTCAGTGTTTGCATCTCATTATCTGAAGGATGTGAGAGTGACCTATGAGAAGTGCTTCTCGCTTAGGTCCATTTGATCAGCAGAATACAGTGCTGGGTCTTGGAGCAAAGACTGATCCTTAAATATTGTGTTTTATCGTACATAAGCCCTCTTTGTCAGATATGTGCTTGGTTTTCTATTAGCAAGCTCACTGATGTCGCACGGGAGCATAGTGTCATTGCTGGTAGGGGATCAAGGGTATGTATGGCTAGTAGGGGAGTACAAAATTTTTTTTTTGTGATATTTTGTAATGAAAGTGTAATTATGTTTCGAGTTTTTGGTTGTTTGTAAGGAGTTCGGGGATAACTCCTTGCAATCTTAGAAACAACTAAACATGGATGTTAGGATCAGGTGATCGGGATCGGTGTTGTGCTCCTTGAACAAGGTGTATTGTCATGTTAGTGGAATAGCACCCTAATGACAAAGGCCTTTAGGCTCTGCCGAGTAAGTGGATAGACCCCATTGGCAGACCCCAACAAGAACTCTTAGCCATAGATCAATATCTCGCTGAGGCTCTTGAGGCTAAGCAGACTCCAAGGCAGTAGCCGCAAAGTCTTCAGCCTAATAAGGTAGGAACCAAGGTTTATTAATACCTACAACATATGTTGTTTACCTGTCTATTTCAGTAGTTAGCTGTCTCTTACCCACCACCAATGGGTGCTAATCAGCTAAGTAAGTATATATCTGGCAGGGAAGTTGAATGTATAAAAATGATATTGTCATGTTACAATAAGTTTTTATACATCTTACCTGACGATATATACGATTAATGGCCCACCCAGCCTCCCCGCAGGAGACAGGTGGGAAGAGAAGAATTCTGATTAGAAAACGGGAATGGTTCCTAGTCCTGCCACCCAGGGCAGGGCGGTAGATCACCTGACCTACCGGTAGCGTGTGCCGCGAAATTTGAAATTCTGTCGGGAGACGACGGAGTCTATAGCTAAGTATATATCTGTCAGGTAGTATGTATAAAACTTTATTGTAACATGACAATATCATCTTTGTCAAAAATCCCAAGAAAACCTTACTTTTAATGCTTTGGGTGCATTAAAACCTATGTAAACTGCATTCTTATTGCATTTTTCATCAAAAAAGCCTTCAAATATTGATTATTTTGCATTTTTGGTGTCATATTTCTTCTGCCAGATCAGCGTTGTAGGCGTCGTAACCCTGGAATAATTTCTGATGATAATGAAAAGAGCCTTAACCTCGGAACGTCGTAAGCCGAACCCGTCGTAACCCGGGGACTGCCTGTATATATATATATATATATATATATATATATATATATATATATATATATATATATATATATATATATATATATATATATATATATATATATATAACACACAGTGGTACCTCGAGATACAAAAGGCTCAACTTACGAAAAACTCTAGATACGAAACCAAATACGAAAAATTTTACGGCTCTACATACGAAAATTGTTCAAGATACGAAAGGTTGTTGCTGTAAAGTCCGAGATTCACCCGGACCACCGATAACAATTTTGAAACTCGCGCGCCGCCAACTGAGTAGACTCGCCCCCATCCTCCCGCTCTCCCATTGGTTCCTGATGCTAGTCACCGCCATGAGATCCTTCTCTCCTATTGGTCAGCATCCCTCCCATCATGCATCTACATAGCGGTGTGCTTTCTCGGCCACTCGATAGCAGCATCATTTCTATACGCACACGGTATTCGTCCGTTTTAAAGATTTCGTTTATTAACGTAAATTCGTCAGTGATTTCGTTGTAGTATACTTTATCGTGTTGTGTGAGAACTTTACTACATACGTATACGTACTACATAACATAATTACGTACAGTATATACATAGGCATGGGTCCCAAGAAACTTGAAATTCATGGAAAGAAGAGGATGCTCTCTTTGGAGACGAAGATGGAGATTATCAAGAAGTATGAAGCTGGTATGCGATTGAGTGTGATCACCAAGGAATAAGGCCAAAATCCGTCGACAATAGGCACCATCCTTAACCCTCTTACGCCGGAGCGGTAAATAAAAAATTGTCTCCCGTATGCCGGAGGGGTTTCGGAGTGAGTGCGGAAGCGGAAAAAAATATTTTTTTCAAAAAAGAAAAAATCACAGCGCGCTTAGTTTTCAAGATTAAGAGTTCATTTTTGGCTCCTTTTTTGTCATTGCCTGAAGTTTAGTATGCAACCATCAGAAATGAAAAAAATTATCATTATCATTTATAAATAATGCGATATATGATAGCGCAAAAACGAAATTTCATATATAATTGTGTTCAAATCGTGCTGTGCGCAAAAAATGGTTTTAAAGGTAACAAGTTATTTTTTTTTTCGTTGTAATGTACACTAAATTGCGATCATTTGTTAATAACACATTGTAAAACGATAAAAGCAACACAGAGAAAATATTATCATAGAATAATGCATGAATTCGTAACGCACGGACGTAAACAAATATTTTTTCATACATTCAACTTCCCTGTCAGATATATACTTAGCTATAGACTCCGTCGTCCCCGATAGAAATTCGAATTTCGCGGCACACGCTACAGGTAGGTAGGTCAGGTGATCTACCGGCCTGCCGCTGGGTGGCAGGAATAGGAACTATTACCTTCTAAGGACAGATTTTTCTCTATCGTTTGGAATGTAAACATACGTTTACGGTTCCTCCTGATTTGATTTTCGTGTTTCATCGCCATCGATCTTCTGGGCTGTCTTTTGCAGGGAAGTACTTGGTCTTTGGTTCGACATACGCTTTTATTAACTTTTTAATGAATTTCGCTTCGAAATTTCGAAGAAAATACTAAGTGAAACTACCGAAATCATCGGTAGACACCTCACATAGTTTGCCATAAAGAGAAGTATTAATTATTTATTCATTATTACATGTAATAAAGGTTACAACTTTATTGAGGAAATATTAAACTAATTTCCTACTTTAGGAAGTCAGAAAAGCATATAACTAGATACGCTTACTTTATAAGCTTTAATAGCGTTTGTGCTAACGAGCAGTTAGAGTATTAGCAGTACTAGTAGTTGTTGCATCCTCATCACCTTCTTCCTCCTCAGAAACTACAAATTTATATATGCAAATTGAAGATAAATGGATAGCTCAAATGCGAGCTTTTAAAAGGTAAGAAGTGAATATAGTGTTCCCCCATTGCAATGGAGGGTGCGTCTGATCGGCTCTGTCTCGCTCCCAGGTCTAGACCTCTTTAACAAGCTCACAAAGCAGAGGAGAATGAATGTCGACAAACGCAGGGGGGTTTGGGGTTTTCAGAGAATCCCCACCGATCAGGCGTCCCTCGGCAGGTTCTGTAGAACGTCCCAGACTGCCAAGTTCGCCTTGGATTGGGAAAAGGCGTCCTAATGTAATGTGTTCCCCTTATTATTATCGTGTTGACGGATAATGAGAAGAAAGTTTCAACGGCGTAGATTCAATGAAGATGCAAGATAATCTCGTCGTAGATATCGGAACCTCAGAGATATCTTTCGATAACAGTTGCGGTAGAGGCATTGCCCTATCCTGTTTTCGTCCCCCGTACAAATAGACGGAGGCTCTATCCCATGGGTTTTGAAAGAGTTATTTCAACAAAGTTCCTCATCGGTACATTTATATGAAAATATATCTATTCTGAGAAGAACGAATTAGATATTAAAGAATATATGTTGATCGAATGAATTATGGATCTCGGTTAGTGATTAAACATACATATATAATTTTTAAGCTTCTAGCTCCTCAGACATGAAGCGCCTGAAACAAGGCTCAAAGCGCCTGAAGAGCCTGGAACGAGGCGCAAAGCGTGTGAAAGCCCTGAAGACCTGAAATGAGGCGCAAAGCAAGAGGCTGAATAGGCGCAAGCGCCTAAAGAGCCTGAAATGAGGCTCAAAGCGCCTGAAGAGCCTGAATCGAGGCGCAAAGCGCCTGAAGAGCCTGAAGAGAGGCGAAAAAGCGTCGGAGGCTCCTCAAAGGAGTCGCAAATCGCCTGAAGCTCCTGAAAACAGGCTTGGAGCGCCTGAAGCGCCTGAAACGAGGCGAAAAGCGCCTGAAGCGCCTGAAACAAGGCTAAAAGCGCCTGAGGCGCCTGAAATGAGGCGCAAAGCGCCTGGAGCGCCTGAAACGAGGCGCAAGGCTTCTGAAGCGCTCAGATGAGGCGCAAAGCTAGCCTGAAAAGCCTCAAGCGCCTGAATCGCCTGAAATGAGGAGCAAAGCGCCTGAGATGAGGTGCAAAGCGCCTGAAGCTATAAACCAGGATCTTCATCGGATATGGAGTTAGATCCTGATTCTGCGTTAAGGTGAAAGACATTCGAGGATTCTCCTGATAAGGACGGGAGTTGTTGCACAGGCGGCCGTCGCCCTTCTCAGGATAGTCTTAAGATTATGCAAGTAATGGCAAGAGCAAGATCGGCTTTTTTGTCCTGGTGGGGACTCAAGATTGTCGCACAGGCGGCCGTAGCCCTTGTCAGGTTAGAATCGGTACTGCTAAAAGCCCTTCACCTTACGGAAGGAGGCACTCTCCTCCGGTTGCTCATTCTTCTCCCAACTTGATGGACAGGAAATGGAAGATTAGATCGGAATTTGGGTGGGGGGGGAAAAAAAAAGGGCCAAATAAGGGAGCAGGTCTCTCAGTTTATTAAGACCTTAGCGACCTTTTTTATTGAAGAAAATTAGTTCATTACTTAATAAAAACGATTATTAAAATCTTCCTCCTTCTAAAATAATGCAACCAACCATTTACAGAAAGAGTGGCAATCGTTTGCAATTGAACAAGGTTCGTACGAGCTCTCATTCATTGATTAGAGGCTCTTCCAGATAATAGAGGCGTAGAATACGCCTTATCTCCAAGAGAATAAAAATTTGAGGGATTCTCTTCGATCCGAGAGTTTTCATTGCGATCTCCTTCCGACTAATGCTAATTCGGGTTTATTGACGAAAATAACGGAGAGGGCAAAATTTCCATTCTCTCTCCGCATCGGAGAGTAAAGGAATGTAGTAGAAGACTTGCCTGGCATACGACTGCTGAATGACAAGTCATATATGCATACCATAGTTGCCTTTGTGGTTCACTACGAAATTATCTATATCCTTACAGGATTTTCCTGGTAAGGACTTCGCTTAAAAAGTTTGTTACGTCAATACCTACTCAGCTTCGGTATTTAACAAAGGTTGTTTGGCTTAAATTGGCTTTATTGAGAGCTTCCTTAGGCTCGAGAATAATTTTATTATGATTGCCTCATTAAATGAAGTTCAACTGGTAAATGGAAATCACGATGAATGCAGCCAGGCAGCGAGTGAGACGGCCACGGGCTGTCCATTGGTAAGGCGTAAGGCCAATACAGTACCATCCAAGGTCCCTCGGTCATTAGCAGTCGGTTGCATCTCTCTCTCCAAAGGGATCGATGGTTAACCGTATATTCCCCCTACAATCTGGACTTTAGTCTCGAATGGAGGGGATAGTTAAAGCTAACATAAATAAAATATTGTCTGCCTTTTGGCTAGTAATAAGCGTTTCAATAAGAAAGATATTATAACCTTTCAATGCTGTTTACCGTAGGGAACATTATTAAAGGATTCTAACACAGCAGAACATTATATTATATAATGCTCTCATGCTTACGAAAGCATGGCTTATTAGAATACATGCTTAGTGAGAAGATGGATGTAGTAGAGAATTCACTTTAAGACTACGGTATGGTCAAGTCTTTTGAGAAACGCACACAACCTTTTTAGAATCAGATATTGCTCAGAGGAAGATGGATGAGTGGAATGGGAAACATTCTCTTCGTGGCAGAAATGGTTTCCCTGAATAGACTATACTACGTATATAAGAGTTTTTTTTCCTACTAAGAATGGAATTAACATGTGTAAGGATGTCGGGTACCATAAAGGCACAGAAGTTCTGGCACATAACATAAAGAGTATTAGAAGAAAGCGCCGGTCTGAAGCGCCAACCTGGCGCAATGAGCCAAGAGCACCATCCAAGATATTTTCTCGTTTTAGCGAGTTATTTAACATAAGAGTCCGTAGCCTCTCAGACAGCACGCTCGGTAACGGCAAGATTCGTTCCTGATTTCGTTACCCATTTAATCACTTAGGCCAATTCCACAACTCTCTCATATCGCAAGAGCATTGAGAATCTCTTTTTTCGCTCCTGTTTCGCGTTAACAAAGAGAACCTATTTGGAAAAAGAGGTTTGATGCAAGATTTTGCATGTCCGTGAGAACCTTCTCGATCAACGATAATAACTGTTAACGTATGTCTAACATTTATTGCAAAGAGTTGTGAGAACCTACGGAAAGTCTTCTTCATAGATCTCTTAGCAAGGTAGAAGACGAACAGGCTTCCTGTAAGACTGCTTCCTTTTCTCGAACCAAGAGAGGTAGCAATATACAACATCTTTATTTTTATAGAAAGGGGAATAAACTTTAGTTTTTTTTTTTTCCCCTAAAATATAATTGCTTTACAGAATTTAAGATAAAGGGCGTCAAGAAAGAGAGGATAATACTTTATGCCTCATTTTTGGCCTTAGAGAGGTTGGATTCACAGAGGTCACGTTCTTCTCACAGCATGTTTGGAAGTCTTTTCCAAGGACAGTCTGTATATTCTATAAGCATCTATTACAAATGGACCTTAACCCTTAAACGCCGAAGCGGTTAAAAAAAAAAAGTCTCCCCGTGTGCCCGGAGACGTTTCAGAGTGAGCGCGGGAGCGAAAAAATATTTTTTTCAAAAAATCATAGCGCGCTTAGTTTTGAAGATTAAGAGTTCATTTTTGCTCCTTTTTTTGTCATTGCCTGAAGTTTAGTATGCAACCATCAGAAATGAAAAAAATTATCGTTATCATATATAAATAATGCGATATATGATAGCGCAAAAACTAAATTTCATATATAATTGTATTCAAATCGCACTGTGCGCAAAACGGTTGAAGGTAACAAGTTACTTTTTTTTCGTTGTAATTTACACTAAATTGCAATCATTTTGGTATAACAAATTGTAAAACGATAAAAAGCAACACAGAGAAAATATTATCACAAAATAATGCATGAATTCGTAACGCGCAGACGTAAACACATATTTTTTTCAAAATTCACCATAAATCTAAATATTGTCCTAGAGACTTCCAATTTCTTTCAAAATGAAGACAAATTGATTGAATATTTGTATACTGTAAGAATATTAGCTTACAAATGCAGTTTTCGACCATATCTGACGAGTTAAAGTTGACCGAATGTCGAATTTTTATATATATATATTTTTTTTATATGCAATTATTTCGGAAATAAGAAAGCTACAACTTTCAAAATATTTTTCGTTTTATTCTACATGAAATTGCGCACATTTTTCATATATAAAACCTCTATGAAATGCCTAATATGAACGGAGCAAATATTCCGAGAATGGGACTTACGCATTTCGGAGATTTGTGGCGGAGAATCCGCGCGCGGAGGGAAGGAAAGTTTTTTTTAAAAATTCACCATAAATTTAAATATTGTGCTAGAGACTTCGAATTTGTTTCACGATGAAGATAAATGACTGAATATTACTAGACTGTAAGAGTTTTATCTTACAATTGCGTTTTTCGACCATTTCGGTAGAGTCAAATTTGACCGAACGTGGTTTTTTTCTATTTATCGTGATTTATATGCAAATATTTCGAAAATGAGAAAAGAAAAGCTACAACCTTCAACTATTTTTTTTTGTTGTTATTATACATGAAACTTGCGCCACATTTCATATATAAAACGTTATGTAACGGCTAATTTAAAAATGGTGCAAACATTACCACAATCGCACGTATGATTTTTTCGGAAGAGTTACCGCGTGGACGTAAAGAAAATGTTATATTTTTCATAAATTCACCATAAATCGAAATATTGTGCTAGAGACTTCCAATTTGTTGCAAAATGAGGTAAATACTTGAATATTACTAGAATATAAGCGTTTTAGCTTACAATTGCGTTTTTCGACCATTTCGTAGAGTCAAAATTGACCGAAGGTTGAAAATTTGTCACTTATAATTTTTTATATGAAAATATTTCAAAACAATGATAAAAAGCTACAAACCATGGGTTGTTTTTTAGTTGTGATGTGCATGAAATTGCGCACATTTTCATATATAAAACTTTATGTAACGGCTAATTTAAAAATGGTGCAAACATTACCACAAT
>NC_061103.1:35558741-35584994 GCF_015104395.2 Macrobrachium nipponense | reverse complement strand
GCGGTTAGAATGTTAGCCTTTCTGGTCACGTGTATTAAGTTCGCAGAAAGGATAGGTTCGAAATGCTTTTGGCATCAGAAACTCAGACTACGTCTAAGTTCCATGCCGGAACCTGCGATCCAGAGAATTTCAAGATCTCCCCAGACCTCAAAGATCGTGAAGCTTTGTTGTTTGACAGAAACCGAATCTCTGAGCCTAGAGGCCGTCAACAACATATTTGCATATTCTACAATAATTAGGACTTCTAGCTTATCTCATACTTCATACGGAAAGATAGAACCATAAAGAAATTCACAGAGGTCGAGGTGGAGGAACAGTCATTTCCCTTCACTATCTCCAGAAATGGCCCCCTCGATTGAACACTGAAAATAGGCAGCACTGCTTTGCCCCTTGGCCAAGAGACTGCCATTAATCTTGAAGATCTTATCGCTTCTCGATAGTCTGAACGCCTTCAGACTCAGAGAGGAGAGATATTAGATACTTCACTAAAGTGACGATGTTAGATTACACCCGATTCTCTCGGGAAGGGTCTTTGGACAATTCTCTGAATTACCTGACCTCTGTGAATCCAACCTCTTAGAGGCCAACATGTGGCGACTAAAGCTAATCCTCTAGGATCATGAATAAGGGAACAACTTAAGAGGAAGCTCCTTCGTCTTCAATATTACGAAAAACTTAACGAAAGGACGCCCTCAGTCTCTCCTCACTTTCGACATACTCTAAGTGAGGATTACTCAGACGTCAGCAGTTGTTGCCTTGCTTGATCGAGAAGACCCGCACGGACGTGCACTAGTTTAACGAACCTCTTGAGGATCGTTACGTTCCGTGCCCAAGCCCATAAACCAATTCTCTCTTCTTGAGCTATGAGAGAGCTGAGAAATTATCCGAGATGATTTGGGCCACTCGATCCAAACTCACCCTTCTTTTGAGGAACTGGAGAGCGACCAATTTGGCTTCCAATTCTTTCAGACAATGTGCCAGAACATCTGTTCCTCTGTTCGGATGTCTGGCACCCTCTCGCTATCACCCGAGGTGATCCTCAAGCCGTTGAGAGAAAATTATAATTATTACTAGATCTTTGATGTTTATTCCAATTTCTTCGTGAGGAAAAATTGTAGGGGTCTGAATTGCTGTTTATTCAGGAAAACAAGCTTCTCCAGCGAGGAAATGGTCCCCTCCCCAGCAAACTCATTCCATTCCCTCACTCAGCCTGCTTCCTTCCCTAAATAAGGCTGCGCTTTGCATAAGCAGGAGAGCATTATTATAGTGCTATGCCGCGGTAGATTCGTACAGAATTCTGTTACCGAACAAGTATAAGAGATATCTTGTTGAAATTTTCTAAGTAAACGGAAGGCATGTTCATTCATGATTACTAGAAATTTCCTCAACCCGAGGCTAAAATCCATGATTGTAGGGCAGAGAGACAGTTTATTCAGCCATTCCCGCAAGGGAGAGAGACGTCCAACCAACCGCGCATGACACCGAGCTAGCCGGTACTGCGTAGATCACAGTAACAGCAGCCTTGTTCATCGTCTCGCACTATCTGCCTGAGTTGCCAGCCTACTCCTTTACGAAGGGATAGGTATGAAAATTATCGAGCAAAAGGAAACTCTCAAGCAGGCATATTTAAACGAAACAAAATTCGCTAAATACAGAAGCTGAGTTGGTGTTGCAGTTCAATTAGAATACTTCTCGTCTAAGTCGCAATCCGTAGAATAACTAGGATATGCGCCTACCCCTCGGACAATTCAAACTGCTTAGTAGAATCATGTCGCGAGGTTAATATACGTAGTATATTTATAGGATTCTGAACAACAATCTCCATCCTAAATTCTTTCCTTCAAGAAAACAAAATAAGGATTGGAGATCGACCACCTTCGATCTCTATCAAAAAGAGTGAAGGAGAAGTCTTCCTCGAAGGAAAGCTTCAATGGTGAACAGAATACTATCTGCCTGAGATGCCAGCTACTCCCTTTACGAAGGAATAGGTATGATATTATCGAGCAAAAGGAAACTCTCAAGCAGGCCTATTTAAACGAAAACAGAATTCGCTAAATACAGAAGCTGAGTTGGTGTTGTCGTAACAATACCTGAAGAGTTGTTCTTACTCCGAAAACTCTTGGAAGATTGAAGGGAGTGTCAAATAAATACATTAGAACAACAGTTCTTTCGGCTTCTATCCGCAGAGGTAAATACGATATGCGTATATGACTTGACCCATGCGTTAGCAAAATGACGCAAAGATAAACTACGTAAGTATTGTAGTAATTTGAACATCGAATTCTCTACTACATCTTTCCTCAACGAGGAAGAGAGAAAGAAAGGAAAAACGACTGTCCACGTTCTAATGAATGAGACTTTTTAAAAAAGAACTCCTTGACTCTTTGCCAAGACTCTTTGCCAAGAAAAGGGAGTAATATTTGAATAGAGATCATCAAGAGAGAACCGAGGATCGAAAAGGACCGTTCAATGTTCTTATGATATTGGACATAAGACTTCCTCCTGGATTAGTCTACAAGTCCTCTTTTTCTACTCCCCGGATGAGCCTAAATGAAAATGAATGAGAGCTCTTCCGAAATTTGTTAATGAGTTTATCCGCTTAAACGATAAAAACGTTAAAATCATGTCAATGAGAAACTACCCCATTTATGAGGGGTCCCCCACTTGAATGACAAAACGTTTAGTATCTTGACAATGGGGAAAACGTCCTTACTTGACAAAAACTATTAGCACTTTGCTAATAGGGGAAAAACCCTTTAACATGACCGAAAGTCACCCAGGAATCCGAGTATATAATCTTCCCGATCTCAGAGAAATCGAGAAGAGGAAAGAGGGATCGAAGAAAAAATTCGGGTATGTCTCTCCGCTAACTCCGAATCCTTTTTAAAAATTTTGTAAAGGAATGTCCTGTGAAGAGTCCTGAAAAAAACCTCCTCTTGTCGAGCGTTTATAAAGCGTCAAGCGTCCTAAGAAACGTCCTGAACAGCAAATAAGACGCCTTCTACAAGTCTTTCTCTCGCAAAAGCGTTCCTGCCGAGCTTCCACGAAGCGTCCTGGCGAATGTCCACAAAAGCGTCCTCATAAGCGTCCTGCCGAGCGTCCTCAAAAGCGTCCTGCTTAGCGTCCTGGAAAGCGTCCTGCTGAGCGTCCTCAAAAAAAACGTCCTGCGTAGCTACGAGCGTGTCTGAGACAGAGAACACCAAGTCTTCTGAAACAACGTTTCAGAGAGGAACTCGTTGAGCGCCCTGATGCATGCAAGGCCCGCCAAGAGGCGTCCTGGCGAGCGACCTTGCCAACATCTCAATGTTATGACGAACCGCGTTTTTTTTTTTTGTTTTTTTTTTTGCGTATGACGTTGAATATTTTCAAGGGACGTCCTCATGCGAGTTCCATGGAGAGCCGCACGCTGCTACTGAAGTGTGTGAACACTAAAGGAAGACGTATGGCTTTCGTCTTCAAGACGGGCCTTAAAGACCTTTCATGACCTTCTTACAAAGACAGTGGCCGCCTGTGCGACAACTTGCGTCTTAGTAATGCAAAAGAACATCTCCAGAAACGCACTCAGCAAACGGAACGCCGAGCTTCCGAAAGACACCCTCGCAAGGTGCTTGCCGAGTGTCCTGGAGAATGTCTCTACTTATAGGACGTCGAGCACCTCCAAAGCTTCCTCCGTCTCTAAATTGCCCTTCTTATGCCGAACCAGAGACATAAGTTGTTTGAACTGTGCAAAGCAGCTTGCCGGACGTCAAACTTATCAGCTTGCTTTTTCGAAGTAAAGCGAACGTTACATAACGTATACGGAGCGCCATGAGGAGAGGAGCGAATACTGAGTTGCTCCTCCAAAAGGTGGAATCTAGAATGTCCTTGATTACCAAATTCTTTTGGAATGCTAGCGAGGTTGAAACAGCTCTAACTTCATGAGCGTTCACTCGCAGGAGGCTCACTCACTCTTCTGGCAAGATGATGAGCCTCCTTAATATGTCCCTTAGGAAAAGAGCCAGTGCATTCTTCGAAAAGGGTAAATGTGGTCTTTTCCTGAGCACCATACATTACCCGAAGGACCTCTTACTTCCTTCGTTTATGTAAATAAAATTCGAGAGCCCTGACAGGGCACAGGACTCTTTCATCCTCTCGTGACGAGAGAGGACGTGAAGCGTCCTCTTCTCTAAAGCTTCTTTAGGGGGCGCGAGTCCTTCCGAGAGCTCCAACCCCTGTGTGGGGAGGACGCCTCGGAGGACGAGAAAACAGTCCTTCAAGATTCGTGCACGTGCTCGATCTTCGGCAGCCTGGGGAAGCGACAACAGGACCTGCCGAAAAGGAAGCCAGATCAGCATGAAAAACCCGTAACCCTCCTTCAGCTTTTGACATGCCCTCTCCCTGGTTTCCTGGGAGTCCGACAGAGGGTCTAGGCCTAGAGGCGTTTATTTGGGGCCGATCTGACGTTCCCTCCTGACGAGAGAGAGGACGTGAAGCGTCCTCTTCTTCTAAAGCTTCTTAGAGGGCGCGAGTCCTTCCGAGAGCTCCAACCCTTGCGTGGGCGGGGAGGACGCCTCGGAGGACGAGAAGCAATCCTTCAAGATTCGTGCACGTGCACGATCTTTAGCAGCCTGGGAAGCGTCAAACAGGGCCTGCCGAAGGGGACGCCAGATCGGTGGGGAGCCCCCGTAACCCTCTTGCGGCTTTCGACATGCCCTCTCCCCCTGAGTCCTGGGAGTCCGACAGAGGTCCAGGCCTAGAGGCATTATGGGGCCGATCTGACGCCCCTACACAACACAAGGGGCACTACACTTCACAACACTGATTGGAGAGCGAGCACTTTAGTCTAAGATTACTTGATGTAATCCTCTAGCAGACACTTCTTCTAGGCCCGTAAGCCATACCACAGGGTTAGGCAAAAATAAAATCTACAGGAGGTTAGAAGGTCATTATTTCTAACTTCTGTTTACTGTGGAGGAAAACTCCTGATTCTAACACGCTCTAAAATGCGTACATGAATCCTCCTTCTTCCGTAATCAGTCACACATTACACTAATTACATTGAACTTATGCAAAGAAAAACATGTAAACGTCATATATACTAAAGCGAGTGTCTACGAAAGTTCCGGTAGCCTCACCTTACCCCATGCAGACAACAAAGTCTGAAACTAGGCTAACTAGCTTCAGACATCAAATGCAATGAAAAAATTTACGATAGCGTATGCCTAGCCACAAATCCAAGTCAATAATCGAAAGAATAATTAGGATACTTAAGCGGCTAATGAAGTTTCAAAATCCTAGGCGGAGGTCTGTAAACAGTTGTTTACCGACCGGCGACAGAAAAAATATGAATAGAAAATGGGAATAGTTCCTGATATCCGCCTCCCAGCGGCGGGAATGGGTACCACCACCTGGCCGCCCACTGCGTGTGCCGCGAATTTTGAAATTCTGTCGGACTTCGGAGAATACAGCTATATATATATCTGTCAGGTAAGTTTCATGAACAAACCACCAATTACAAGGTAAAAATGAATTTCAGTTCAAACCATGACCCCGAGAATAAAAAGTTTCATACTTTCACTAATATAGGCAACAAAATGTTGTTGTTTTATTGTGCTGATTACAACTGCAATCTTGAGTAAGATCAATAAACGTTACATATATACGCTAACATTGTTCAAATGAGTGCTGGGAAGGCTGGGAAAGATGGTGGATTGTTTGTGGCTAGAACAGCCAGTCAAGCGACTGCCGCCAAATTGGACTTAAAAACTGCCTTGAAAACATATTTTACGAAGAGCTCACATGCTTATTTTAGTTCATATGCGGCTTTCATTTGTCACATTATGTTGACGAAAACTTCAATCTTTTGAATGGTATGCTTAAAGATGTAATTGTATTCTTTGTTTTCATCACGATTAAATATTGAGTGAATAAGGCCGAGCCACGCGATGACGATGGATCGACTGCGGTTGTTTTACCCTATAGTCACTTTCTTGACAAAGTGGTAACATTTATTTGTAAACAATAATTGTCTAAGATGTTACCCATTTATTTATGAACAACATAAAAATAATATGTTATTGTCATGATACAATAAAGTTTTATGCATACTTACCTGGCAGATATATACTTAGCTATAGACTCCGTCGTCCCCGATAGAAATTCAAATTTCGCGGCACACGCTACAGGTAGGTCAGGTGATCTACCGCCCCGCCGCTGGGTGGCGGGAATAGGAAAACCATTCCCGTTTTCTAGGACAGATTTTCTCTTCCACCTGTCTCCTGAGGGGAGGCTGGGTGGGCGGGCCATTAATCGTATATATCTGCCAGGTAAGTATGCATAAAACTTTATAGTATATAACAATAACATTTTTATGCATTCAACTTACCTGTCAGATATAGTATACTTAGCTGATTGGCACCTTTGGCGGAGGGTAAGAGACAGCTAATTTACTGAATAGACAGGAAACAACATACGTTGTAGGTAATGAAATAAATAAAACCTTGGTTCCTATGTGTTTAGACGAAGGGTTGACCTCCTAGCTATTGCTAGGAGTCTGCTTCGTCTCAAGAGCCTCAGCGAGGATGTGACCTATGGCTAAGAGTTCTTGTAGATCTGTCAATGGGGTCTTATCCACTTACTTGACAGAATCTAATGGTTATTTGTCAAAGGGGTCCTATCCACTTACATGACCCAAAAACACCTATGCCTAGTGGCATAATTAAGGAGCACAACACCAATCCCGATCACCAGATCCTCACACGAGGGTTTCGTGCTTAACTTGAAAAAGAGTTATCCCCACACTCCTTTCAAACAACCCAAATAATAAAAAATTCCGTTAAATTAAGATTTAACTCACTAGTTAAGGATCAGTGTCGGCTCCCTATCCCAGCAACTTATCGTAGACACGTATAACCCAGAGAGACGTACTCTCGTAGTCAACTTGACATCCTTCGTATAATGGGTGAGGTCAACCCAGAGTTGCATCTCCCGTAAATGACAGCTAATATGTACTTAATGACATATTGTTATGGAAAGAACAAGAATTCATAAAAGCTCGCACTTCATTCGCTTTTAATTCTCAGCTGTTTGAAGGAATCATCAAGATACTCATGAAGTGTTTTTAGTGATCAACATAGTTTCAAAGAAGACCAGGGCTTCTTAGAAATAGATCTCTTCTGGATGAAGCCTAGAGCCTGGCTGGCGCCTCGCGCTTGCCTGGTTGGCTCTCGCGCCTGGTGGCTGGCGCCTCGCGCTTGCCTGGTTGGCCTCCTCGCGCCTGGCTGGCGTCTCGCGCCTGGTGTGGCGCCTCGCTCTTGGCTGGCGCCTTGCGCCTGCCTGGAGCCTCGCCTCTGGAGCCTGGCCGGTTCCTCCCCACTTGCTAGAGCTTCGAGCTTGTTAGAGTCTCGAAAGATTTTCTGTTCATGTCCCCTCGAACTCTCTTTATCTGTCCGATGTCCCCATCGAACTCTCTTATCTGTCCGATTTGTTCGCCTCTAGCAAATCTAAGCCAGGTTGGAGGCCCACTCTTTCTCTCACCAGACAATGACAATGATTCTTGGGACTGTCTGCCTCTGGCGTTTTTACGCCTGTTATGGCATTTAGCGCCTAGTTGGCGCTACATTGTCCGAAAGTCCTAAACAACCCACAATAGTTTATCAGGAGACTTTGAGAAGGGTGGAAGACCTTCTTCCACTTTGAGCTCTCGGCCTCTCCGGCAAGGGGAGGAGAAGTAGTCAACTACATCCATAATTGATATGAAATCTAATAGTACGAGAGATAAGAGTCTTATTCCGAAAAGGATCCTTCGTGATTACTTCTGTTGCTACCAAGATCTCTTCTAACATGTTGATGAGGTTTCTCGTTGTAGAATCTTCCCTATCCTTGCCTGAAGGAAGGGAAGGAGCCTGGAAGTCGAAGGAGACTCAGAGTAGAAATTGGGCGGACCCCTGATTTCTTAGCTCTTTATATATATCCCTCTTAATACTAACTGGGCAGCATTTTGAGCCCTCATCACATTCCAAAAACTCTGTAGGCAAACGTTTCCACCATTTCTTCTTCTGTAGATGAAAACGTAAGGACCCTGTCTGAACAACGAAACTATCTGGAGCGTTGAGTGAGGAACAGAGGGTTTTAGTTTTTCTTTTGCCAGACATATTATGCTGACAAGAAAACCCATTGCCGAGTTCCCCATAGAATCTGATGCGAGATTCCAATGCACAAAAAATTCCCTTTTCTTCTTGGTCCGTATAGGACCTCCGAGAGAAACGAGGAATTCCCTCATAAAATTTCTGAAAGAAGTTTTATGAGGAGCAGTTCCATCTCGTCATAACACGGAATCTGAGGACTCCAAACAAAAAGAATCCCATACTCAGTGCATGATATCCTACTCTTATCGTATAGAGGTATCGTATAAGATCCCGAAGATCTTAATTCTCTGCTATATCTAATTCTCCTTGCAGAGACAGAATATAACCTTATACTGCGTTGTTGACCTTTTACCTTGAAAAAATCCTCTTATCATGTCTACTTCTGGTCAGTCTGCCACGCAAGACGACTCAGAATGGAGAGGTTTTACAGGTCTATATACTGGATTCTAATAGAACCTCCAGAATCTCTGTGAAATTTCTTACGAAACATGCTGTGAGAAGAACGTTATGATCTCTGTGAATCCAATATATCTGCCAAAAATGAAGCATAAAGTATCATCCTTTGTTCCTTTGACGCCCTTTATCTTAACATCTGTTAAGAATTTACATTTAGGGGAAAAAGACTAAAGTTTATTCCCCTTTCTTTAAACTAAAGATGGCGTAAATTGCTACATCTCTTGGGTCAAGAATAAATGAAGTAATCTATAGGAAGCCTGGTCGTCTTCCACCTTGCGAAGCGATTATGAAGAAGACTTCTCTCAGGTTTTTTACAATCTCTCTAATCCAATAGATGCTAGACATAATTTAACAATTATTATCGTCTATCGAGAAGTTTCTCACGGACATGCAACATATTGCAGTGAATCTCTTAAGAATCGTTACGTTCCGTGTCTGATTTCCAAACAGGTTCTCTTTTGTCAACGCGAACCCGGGCGAAAAAAAGAGATTCTTGATTCTCTTTGTGATATGAGAGAGCTGTGGCATTGGCCTAAATGCTTAAAATAAATAATTTCATAGTTCCTTGGGATCGAACCCATTTTCGATTAGAAGGGGAACGAAATCAGGAACGAAACTTGCCGTTACTACGCATCTGTCGAAGAGGCTAGTGAACTCTAAGGTTAATAACTCGCTAAAACGAGAAATTATCTTGGATGGCGCTTCTAGCGCCAATTGCGCCAGGGTGACTGTTCTGGCTCATTGCGCCAGGGTGGCGCTTCTGGCGCATTTGCACCAGGCTGGCGCTTCTGGCGCATTTGCGCCAGGCTGGCGCTTCTGGCACATTGCGCCAGGCTGGCTCTTCTGGCGCATTTGCGCCAGGCTGGCGCTTCTGGCTCTTCTGGCGCATTGAGCCTTCTATGTTTATTCCGTTCTCAGTAGGAAAAAACTTTTATGGACAATAGTATATAGTCCATTCAGGGAAACAATTTCTGTCACAAAGAGAATGATTCCCAAAAGACTTATCAAACTTATCCTGAGCAATCTTCGTTCTTAAATACGATTATGCTTTCTAAACATGCTTCTCGAAAGCCTGAGATCAGGGAAACAACTTCTGCCACGAAGAAAATGATTCCCAACAGACTTATCGAACTTATCCTGAGCAATCTTCATTCTTTAATACGATTATGCTTTCTACATATGCTTCCCGAAAGCCTGAGATAACTTCTGCCATAAAGAATCCTCTATAATTCTCTTACATTGCGGTAAACAGAATTAAACTAGGAAAACTTTTGTAAGGATACTAGGAATTCAGTTGTCAACCATAGAGTCAACTTTGGTATATGTATATGACATGCTCATACCGTAGTCTTAAGGTGAATTCTCTACTACATTCTTTCCTCGCCGAGGCCGAGAGAGAATGTAAAATCTCCTAACTTCGTTCTTTTCGTCAATAAAACGAATTGGTACTAGACGAAGGAGATCCTAATGAGAAATAAGGATCGAAGAGAATCATTCAAGCTTCCTATCCATGGACATAAGCTGTAATCTATGCTTCTATTACTTGAAAAGCCTCTAATCAAATAATGCGAGCTCATACAAGTCTTGTCCAATTCCAAACAATTGCAAAGTTCTCATTCTGAAAATCGGTTTGCTGCATATATACAGAAGAGGATGACTTATAATCCTCTTAAAAGTAACGAACTAGGAGAAGGAGGGGTGGCAGAACTCAAAGAGACTCTCCGAATTCTTGCAATAAAAGGTTTGCTAAGGTCTTGTAAGCTGAAAGACCTGCACCCTCATTGACTTCCTAGTCTGATAGCTTCCATTTCTTGTCCCATAATGTTGGGAAAAGAGTGAGTTACCCGAGGAGAGCGCCTCTCTTCATAAGGTAAAGGGTTTTAAAGTAGAACCAGTTTCATCCTGACAAGGGTTACGTTCGCCTGTGCAACATCTTGAGTACCTGGCAGGTGAAGGCTGATCCTACAAAAAAACTTCTCTCCAAATCAAACCAATGTGATAGAGACGAAGTCGCTTATGCGACCCCTAGAGTCTCTTTCACGAGAAGTATGCTTGGGTTCTCTTCCAGAGAAACTTCCCACAGATTCAGACACATCCTGACACGGGGACAGCCGCCGCCTGAGCGACATTTCGCGCCCCCGTCAGGAAAAACTGATCCAGTGGCAAATCTCAAGAGGATACCCTGTTTAATTTCCATCTTCCAACACAAAGAAGCTGGAAATCCTGGATACTGTAAGAATTTTATAATTCGAAAGTATTTCCTCATTGGAGCCTCGTCTTCTAAAACTTCTTCCAATTCGAGAAGATCAGAAGGAGATTAATCCCTTTCATAGGTTATTGTTCCTTAGACCTCACTTACTGTAAAGGCGAAGGAATTCTATCATTGAGAGACTGTGACGTCACCGCTCTATCCTGTGGCACCTATCCACGTACTGACCAGACCCCACATTACTGAACTTTGTTGATCGGAAGAGAAGCGGTATTCAACGTGGTATGGCCTTTGGCTATGTGCCTTCCCCATGGCATTCCTTCATGCGCTTTTGGGAGGATCTTTCATCATGGTAGACGTCTAAGCAGGCACCTGGCACTTGACTTGCACCTGGTGCCTAGATGAAGCTATGCTTTTAGTAATGATACTATAACCATCCAATTTTCCTCTTTCTTTATTCATAACATAAACGAGATTATCTTGTATATTCATAAGAATCTTCATTGATGAATCTTCCTTCTCCTCATCCGCCGAGGTAAGGAGGTTTAACCATAAGGGGGAAACGCTGTTTAGGATGCCTTTCCAATGGCTATCCCTGGCGTCTGGGACGTTCTACAGAACACCTGCCGAGGGACGCCTGATCGGTGGGATTCTCCATAACCTCCGTAAGGCTTTCGACATTCCTTCTCCTCTGGGCCTGTGAGCTTGGAAGAGGTCTAGGCCTGGGAGCGAGATGAAGCCGATCAGACGCACCCTCCATTGCAATGGGGAAACACTAATTCACTTCTTACCTTCTAATAGCTCGCTTTTGGAGCTATATTCCTTTATCTTCAAATTGCAATATGAATTTGTAGTTCTGTAAAGTAAGAAGTGATGAGGATACAACACTACTAGTACTGTTAATGCTCTAACTGCTTGTTAGTACGAGAGCTATAAAACTTCTAAAGGAAGCGTAACTAGTTCTATGTTTTTCTGACTTCCTCGATAAGGAAGTTAGCCTCAATTAATTTTAACTTTTATTACCCATTAATGAATAAATATTAATATATCCCTTCTTGCAAACTATGTAAGTGTCTACCGAAAACTTCGGTAGTTACACGTAATATATTCTTCGAAATTTTCGAAGCCAAATTCGTTAAAACAGTTAATAAACGTATGCCGAACCAAAGACCCAGTACTTCCCTGCAAAAGATAGCCCAGAAGATCGATGGCGATGAAACAAAACACGAAAATCCAAATCAGGAGGAACTGCAAACGTATGTTTACATTCCGGCCGATAGAGAAAATCTGTCTTAGAAAACGGGAATGGTTCCTATTCCCACCACCCAGCGGCGGGGCGGTAGATCACCTGACCTACCTGTAGCGTGTGCCGCGAAATTTGAATTTCTATCGGGGACGACGGAGTCTATAGCTAAGTATATATCTGACAGGTAAGTTGAATGCATAAAAACATTTTTTCATGAAAAATTCACTGATGCATAATCCACTCTCAGATGTTTTTGGCTACCAGACGTACAATAAGGCTGGAAAATTGTTCCTGCCACAGTTTTGGTACTTTGATGGAGTGAAGTGTTGTAAACAACCATTCTCATGTATTTTAAGTGGTATTTTGAATGAATTAAGAACAAATTGTGTATAATTATAGTCAAATAAGTGCCGTGGAAGGAGTTTCAGTTGTGATGTCAATAAGGATTAAAACGCAGATTACAAGGTAAGAACGCACTTTAGTTTAACCTCATGACGATCAGGAATGTTTTAAGAAAAGAACAAGATAATGTGAAAAAAGACAACATCGTAATGATTGACTTACAAGTTCTAAAATGCGGCAATGTAAATAGACAGATGGAAATAATGGAAAGAGAAAGGAGCACCTCATACAAATAATGTATAAATCATGTATTAAAGCCCAAAAACCAACCCCCAATTTGACATCAGTGAGGGATAGGTATTGAATCGTCCTAAAACTTTGCGCCAAAAACTCCCCTATAACATTGCTCATGTGCAATAGCATCCAGAAGAATAGTAGTAGTTGTAAATGGGGTTTGCCTCTGAGGCGACGACCGTTGTCAGTTTATTTGTCCCATAAACTGGCTTTCCCATCCGTAACCCTTGTTGTAAGATAGAGTTCTAGGCGTGTTTTAGCCCACCCAAAACCCCAAATTTTCAACAGGTCCCCTAACGTAAATTACGGTTAATTACAGTCGACCAACAAAAAATAACATAAAATTCTCAATTAGGGTAAATGACTAAGCGGCGACAAAATGCATTTGAATTAGAGTGAACAACCGAGTCGACTGGCCAACTCACTGACTACCGCAGTTTTGGCCACCCTCCGAAAAAGTACTTTCACACATCCTGACACTGGAGATGGTCATCAGTCATGAGTTGTTGGCGGTGATAGCAGGAGCTCAAGACCTCTACTCACCTTTTGAAGTAAGTATTTTCTCTTAAGTTAGAAATTAAGGCCATATTTTAAGATTTAAACAGAGGGTAATGAAAAGTGTGGCCAACGCAGAGCACACTACCCCAAAACGCTTTCAAAATTTTTACTTACGATTAAAAAAGTTTAAAAGATTGACGCCATCTCGATGTTTGCTGAGTCACTTGTGTCAACAAACTTCCCATTTCCTGTGCTAAATCTGCACACCACTTGTACCCATAGATGCTGGGGCACTTTCATCACAACAATCGTAAACCCGACCTCTAACCAGTACTTATCTAAGGGACCTACGGCATTCTTTGCGGCATTTTGCGCTCTTCAATTGTTTATCAGTGTTGTCAATTGGTATGTGTTTACCCTCCAAACTGGATCTAGGGTACTAATCTGCGGCGGCCTAGACTATGGCAGTTGCGGTTTTTCTATACAGTTTTACCTCCTGAACAAGAATTTTAAGTAATATTTATTCGGACGACTGTAATTAACCACCGGGGGCAAGTACTAAACATGGCGAAATACATTGGACGCCCCAATTCCTAGTGGATGTCGTATCCGCGGTTACGTTCCTTGCAGTCCGTGCGGAACTATTCTGAAGAATTACCCAATTTTATCATTACTGCATTACTCACCAACAAAAAAATGCGACTGATGGCCCATCTCCGGTGTCAGGACGCGTTATAAGTACTTTTTCGGAGGGTGGCATGCTATGATCGTCGTTGAGTTGATCCAGACCAATGCGGTGTTTTACCCTACTTTATCGGAAGATTGCCACATTCTGGGATTATTGGTCGTTGTGTCGGCGCTTCGTAATTTACCCTAGTAACCAAAATATTGTAGAAAAAGTCAACCTCCAAGGAAATTACTCGTGCCATTATTACTTAGATTAACCAGATTAACCAATGACTAGGCCCTACACTCTTCGTTTGGGTAGCCTCAACAGTCTAAAACCTATTAAATTGGTCTAGGGTAAAAAATCACGGACGACCAACCCTCATCACGCTGGACGGGTCTTATTCACTCGATATTTAATTGGTGAAACAAGAATACAATTACAACTCTAAGCATACCATTCAAAAGATTGAAGTTTCGTCAACATCATGATATATGAAAGCCCCATACGAATTAAAATAAGCATGTGACACTCTTCGTAAATTGATATTGTTATTGTACAATAAAGTTTTCATACATACTTACCTGGCAGATATATACTTAGCTATAGACTCCGTCGTCCCCGATAGAAATTAGAATTTCGCGGCACACGCTACAGGTAGTAGGTCAGGTGATCTACCGGCCTGCCGCTGGGTGGCAGGAATAGGAACTATACCTTCTAAGGACAGATTTTTCTCTTCCACCTGTCTCCTGAGGGGAGGCTGGGTGGGCCATTCAATCGTATATATCTGCCAGGTAAGTATGTATGAAACTTTATTGTACAATAACAATATCATTTCATACTTCAACTTCCCTGTCAGATATATACTTAGCTGATTGGCACCTTTGGCGGTGGGTAAGAGACAGCTAATTACTGATTAGACAGGTAAACAACATACGTTGTAGGTAATAGATAAATAAAACCTTGGTTCCTATGTGTTTAGACGAAGGGTTGACTTCCTAGCTATTGCTAGGTGTCTGCTTCGTCTCAAGAGCCTCAGCGAGGATGTGACCTATGGCTAAGAGTTCTTGTAGATCTGTCAATGGGGTCTTATCCACTTACTCGACAGAATCTAATGGTCATTTGTCAATGGGGTCTTATCCACTTACATGACAATACACCTATGCCTAGGGGCCTAATTAAGAGCACAACACCGATCCCGATCACCTGATCCTAACACGAGGGTTTGTGCTTAGTTTGAAAAGAGCTATCCCCAAACTCCTTTCAAACAAACCAAAGAAAAAAAACACTATGTTAACATAAAAATTAACTCACTTAGTTAAGGATCAGTGTCGGCTCGCTATCCCAGTAACGTATCCGTAGACACGTAAAACCAAGAGAGAAGGATCTCTCGTAGGTCAACTTGACCTCCTTCGTGCAAAGGGAAGTCAACACAGAGTTGCATCTCCCTTAAGTTACAGCTAATATGTCCTTCACGACATATTGTTATGTTAACGAACAAGAATTCATAAAAGCTCGCACTTCAGCGCTTTTAATTCTCAGCTGTTTGAAGGAATCATCAAGTCATTCATGAAGTGCTTTTAGCGATCACACTTATTTCAAGAAGACAGGGCTTCCTTTGAAATGGATCTTTTCTGGATGAAGCCTAGAGCCTGGCTTGCGCCTGGGTGGCGCCTCGCTCCTGGCTGGCGCCTCGAGTCTGGTTGGAGCCTCGAGCCTGGCTGGCGCCTCGCGCCTGCCTGACACTTGGTTGGCCGCCTAGCTCCTGGAAGGCGCTTTTTCGCCTGACTCATGGCTGCGCCTCGCGCCTGGAAGTAGCTTCGCGCCTGGCTTCCAGACTGGCACTATTTGGCGTCTGGCCCCTGGCTGACTCCTCTCCACTTGCTGGAGCTTTGAGCAAGGTAGAGTCTCGAGGATGTCTGGCGATGCCCACATCAGACACTCTTATCTGTCTGACTTGTTCGCCTCCAGCGCATCTGCGCTAGGTTGGAGGCCCCCTCTTTCTCTTCATCAGACAATGACAGTGTTCCTTGAAACTGTCTGCCTCTGGCGTTTTTTACGCCTGTTTTGGCATTTGGCGCCTGGTTGGCGCTACATTGTCCGAAAGTCCTGAAACTCCACAATGGTTTATCAGGAGATTGGAGAAGGGTGGAAGAAATTTCTTCCACTTTGAGCTTCTGGCCTCTCCGGCAAGGGAAGGTGATTGTAGTAAACTACATCCATTAGACGATAGGACATCTAACAGTACGAGAGATAAGAGTCTTCCTCCGAGGAGGATCCTTCTTGAATCCTTCCGTTGCTAACGAGATCTCTTCTTACTTGCTGATGAAGTTCCTCGTTGCAGAATCTTCCCTATCCTTGTCCGAAGGAAGGGAAGGGGCTTAGAAGTCGAAGGAGACTCTGAGCTGAAATTGGGAGGATTCCTGATTTCTAGCTCTTTACTGTATCTCTCTGAATACCTTCTGGGAAGCATTTCGAGCCCTCATCGCATCCCAAAGGACTTTGTAGGCAAAAACGTTTAAACCATCTCTTATATGTAGGTGAAAACGTAAGTACCTGCCTGGGCAACGAAACTTCTATCTGAAATCGTTGAGTCAGGAATAGATGGGTTTTGTTCTCTTGCCAGACATACTATGCTGGCAAGAACCCATTGCCGAGTCTCCATTAAATCTGATGCGAGATTCCAATGCACAAAAAATTCACTTGTCTTTCTTGGTAGTTAAGGGCCAAGAGAAAACAAAGAATTCCTCATAAAATTTCTCAAAGAAGTTTGATGAGGAGCAGTTCCATCTTGTCGGAACACGGGAATCTGAAGCCACAAAAGATCCCATTCGAAGTACATGATATCCTACTCTTGTCGTATTGAGGTATCGTATCAGATCCGAAGATCTTAATCACTCTGCTATCTCTAATTCTCCTTGTATAGACAGAGTATAGCCTTTTACTGTGCTCTTTGATAGCAGATATATATAAAGTTGATTCTTCCCTCTGAAAAGGAAGAAAAAACCTATATGTGGTTCACAGAGGTATCGGAAGAGGACAGTTTCCTCTTCCATCAAACACGATCTGCAGCAATTCTATGTCCTGGCTATGACTATTGTCATTCACCTTGAAAAATCCTCTCATTTCATGTCACTTCTGGTCAGTCTGCACGAAGACTGACTCAGAGTGGAGAGTTGTCGAAGGTCCTTTTGTAATAGGATGCTTATAGAATATTCACTGTCTTCGGAAAAAGACTTCCAAAAACAATGCTGTGAGAAGAACGTTGGGACCCTCTGTGAATCCAACCTCCTCTACTAAGGCCAAAATGAGGCATAAAGTATTAGTATCCTCTCTTTCTTGACGCCCTTTATCTTAAATTCTGTAAAGCATTTATATTTAGGGAAAAAAAAAACTAAAGTTTGTTTATTCCCCTTTCTATAAAATAAAGATGGTGTATATTGCTACCTCTCTTGGTTCGAGGAAAAGGAAGCAGTCTACAGGAAGCCTGTTCGTCTTCTACCTTGCTAAGAGATCTATGAAGAAGACTTTCCGTAGGTTCTCACAACTCTTTGCAATAAATGTTAGACATACGTTAACAGTTATTATCGTTGATCGAGATGGTTTCTCACGGACATGCAGGATCTTGCATCGAACCTCTTTTTCCAAATAGGTTCTCTTTGTTAACGCGAACAGGAGCGAAAAAAGATTCTCAATGCTCTTTGCGATATGAGAGAGTCGTGGAATTGGCCTAAGTGATTAAATGGGTAACGAAATCAGGAACGAATTTGCCGTTACCGAGCGTGCTGTCTGAGAGGCTACTGGACTCTTATGTTAATAACTCGCTAAAACGAGAAAATATCTTGGATGGTGCTCTTGGCTCATTGCGCCAGGCTGGCGCTTCTGGCGCATTGCGCCAGGTTGGCGCTTCAGACCGGCGCTTTCTTCTAATACTCTTTATGTTATGTGCCAGAACATCTGTGCCTTTATGGTACCCGACATCCTTACACATGTAATCCTTTCTTAGTAGGAAAAAAACTCTTATATACGTAGTATATTCTATTCAGGGAAACCATTTCTGCCACGAAGAGAATGTTTCCCATTCCACTCATCCATCTTCTCTTGAGCAATATCTGATTCTAAAAAGGTTGTGTGCGTTTCTCGAAAGACTTGACCATACCGTAGTTCTTAAATGTGAATTCTCTACTACTCCATCTTCTCACTAAGCATGTATTCTAATAAGCCATGCTTTCGTAAGCATGAGAGCATTATATAATATAATGTTCTGCTGCGTTAGAATCCTTTAATAATGCCCTTCCCTACGGTAAACAGCATTGAAAGGTTATAATATCTTTCCTATTGAAAGCTTCTTAGCAAAAGGCAGACAATATTTTATTTATGTTAGCTTAACTATCCCCTCCATTCGAGACTAAGTCCATGATTGTAGAGGGAATATACGGTTAACCATTCGATCCCGTTGGAGAGAGAGATGCAACCGACTGCTAATGACCGAGACCTGGATGGTACTGTATTGGCCTTACGCTTACAATGACAGCCCGGCCGTCTCGCTCGCTGCCTGGCTGCATTCATCGTGAGTTGCCAGTTACTTCATTTAATGAAGGAATATAATAAAATTATTCCCGAGCCTAAGGAAGCTCTCAATAATGCCAATTTTAAGCCAAACAACCTTTGTTAAATACCGAAGCTGAGTAGGTATTGTCGTAACAAACTTTTTAAGCGAAGTCCTTACAGGAAAATCTGTAAAGGATATAGATAATTTCGTAGCGAACCACAAAGGCCAACTATGGTATGCGTATATGACTTGTCATTCAGCATCGTATGCAGCAAGTCTTCCTACTACATTCTTCCTCTCCGATGCGGAGAGAGAATGGAAATTTCGCCCTCTCCGTTCTTTTCGTCAATAAACACGAATTAGCATTTATTAGTCGAAAGAGATCGCAATGAAAACTCTCGGATCGAAGAGAATCCCTCAAATTTTTATTCTCTTGGAGATAAGGCCGTATTCTACGCCTCTATTATCTGGAAGAGCCTCTAATCAATGAATGAGAGCTCGTACGAACCTTGTTCAATTTGCAAACGAGCCACTCTTTCTGTAAATGGCTGGTTGCATTATTTTAGAAGGAGGAAGATTTTAATATCGTCTTATTAGTAATGAACTAATTTTTTCAATAAAAAAGGTCGCTAAGGTCTTATAAACTGAGAGACCTGCTCCCTTATTGGCTTCCAATTCCGATCTATCTTCCATTTCCTGTCCATCAAGTTGGGAGAAGAATGAGCAACCGGAGGAGAGCGCCTCCTTCCGTAAGGTGAAGGGCTTTTAGCAGTACCGATTCTAACCTGACAAGGGCTACGGCCGCCTGTGCGACATCTTGAGTCCCCGCCAGGAAAAAAGCCGATCTTGCTCTTGCCATTACTTGCATTAAGACTATCCTGAGAAGGGCGACGGCCGCCTGTGCAACAACTCCCGTCCTTATCAGGAGAAATCCTCGAATGTCTTTCACCTTACGCAGAATCAGGATCTAACTCCATATCCGATGAAGATCCTGGTTTATAGCTTCAGGCGCTTTGCGCCTCATCTCAGGCGCTTTGCTCCTCGTTTCAGGCGCTTCAGAAGCCTTGCGCCTCGTTTCAGGCGCTCCAGGCGCTTTGCGCCTCATTTCAGGCGCCTCAGGCGCTTTTAGCCTTGTTTCAGGCGCTTCAGGCGCTCCAGGCGCTTTTCGCCTCGTTTCAGGCGCTTCAGGCGCTCCGAGCCTGTTTTCAGGAGCTTCAGGCGATTTGCGACTCCTTTGAGGAGCCTCCGACGCTTTTTCGCCTCTCTTCAGGCTCTTTCAGGCGCTTTGCACCCCCCTCGATTCAGGTCTTCAGGCGCTTGAGCCTCATTTCAGGCTCTTTAGGCGCTTTGCGCCTCATTCAGGGCCTCTTCAGGCGCTTTGCGCCTCGTTCCAGGCTCTTCAGGCGCTTTGAGCCTTGTTTCAGGCGTTTCAGGCGCTTCATGTCCGAGGAGCTAGAAGCTTAAAAATTATATATGTATGTTTAATCACTAACCGAGATCCATAATTCATTCGATCAACATATATTCTTTAATATCTAATTCGTTCTTCTCAGAATAGATATATTTTCATATAAATGTACCGATGAGGAATTTGTTGAAATAACTCTTTCAAACCCCATGGGATAGAGCCTCCGTCTATTTGTACGGGGGACGAAAACAGGATAGGGCAATGCCTCTACCGCAACTGTTATCGAAAGATATCTCTCTGAGGTTCCGATATCTACGACGAGATTATCTTGCATCTTTATTGAATCTACGCCGTTGAAACTTTCTTCTCCTTATCCGTCAACACGATAATAATAAGGGGAACACATTACATTAGGACGCCTTTCCAATGGCGAACTTGGCAGTCTGGGACGTTCTACAGAACCTGCCGAGGGGACGCCTGATCGGTGGGGATTCTCTGAAACCCCCCTGCGGTTGTCGACATTCCTTCTCCTCTGGGCTTGTGAGCTTGGAAGAGGGTCTAGACCTGGGAGCGAGACAGAGCCGATCAGACGCACCCTCCATTGCAATGGGGGAACACTATATTCACTTCTTACCACCTTTTAAAAGCTCGCATTGAGCTATCCATTTATCTTCAATTTGCATATATAATTTGTAGTTTCTGAGGGAGTAAGAAGGTGATGAGGATGCAACAACTACTAGTACTGGTAATACTCTAACTGCTCGTTAGCACAAACGCTATTAAAGCTTATAAAGTAAGCGTATCTAGTTATATGCTTTTCTGACTTCCTAAAGTAGGAAATTAGAGTTTAATATTTCCTCAATAAAGTTGTAACCTTTATTACATGTAATAATGAATAAATATTAATAATTCTCTTTATGGCAAACTATGTGAGTGTCTACCGATGATTTCGGTAGTTTCACTTAGTATTTTCTTCGAAATTTCACAGCGAAATTCATTAAAAAGTTAATAAAAGCGTATGTTGAACCAAAGACCCAGTACTTCCCTGCAAAAGACAGCCCAGAAGATCGATGGCGATGAAACACGAAAATCAAAATAAATCAGGAGGAACCAAAAGTAAACGTATGTTTACATTCCAAACGATAGAGAAAAATCTGTCCTTAGAAGGTAATAGTTCCTATTCCTGCCACCCAGCGGCAGGCCAGTAGATCACCTGACCTACACCTACCTGTAGCGTGTGCCGCGAAATTCGAATTTCTATCGGGGACGACGGAGTCTATAGCTAAGTATATATCTGACAGGGAAGTTGAATGTATGAAAATAAAATGTTTTCAAGGCAGTTTTGAAATCCAATATGGTGGCTACCGTGTGGATGGAAGGGTCTCTTCACGGACTAACCACCATCTTTCCCAGCCTTCCCAGCACTCATTTGAACAATATTAGCATATACAGTGGTCCCCCGTATTCGCGGGGGATGCGTACCAGACCCCCCCACGCGAATAGTTAGAATCCGCGAATGTTTGGAACCCCCCTCTAAAAATGCTCATAAACTCCTATCCTAAGCATGCAAACACCAAAGTATCCCTAAAAAGACCATCCTTCATCAATATACATAAAATATCCTATTATGTTCATATTAATCTTTGAATATTATTAATACTGTTTTAAAGTAATCTTACATTTTATGTTTTATACATAAATACATACTATGTACGTACTGAATGACTTAGTTTACGTATGTGAAAATAATTCAGTCCCATAAGTATTCAGTCATGCACGGTTTTTCTTTCATACTGTTACTATTTGAGACATCCATTTTCTTTTTACAAGGGAAGTGAAATCACAAATACCAAATGTCTACTTAAAGTATTTATCCTACATCAAATATACATTGAATTGGTATTATTAATATCATTTTAAAGTAATCTTAAACATTTTACCATTAGAAATATATAACAGCCAACCAGCAGAGAGAGAGAGAGAGCAGAGAGAGAGAGATGAGAGAGAGAGAGAGAGAGAGAGAGAGAGAGAGAGAGCGAGAGAGAGAATTACATAAAACCATTAAATTCGTTGACCATTGTATGGCATCGTTTACTATCCCAGCTCCGAGCGTCACTGGAGTTGAGGTAGGGAAATTGATACAGAAAAAGACGAAAGGGGAAGAATTTTCATTTGAAATTAGTTATCGTATTATTACTACTTCTATTATTATTATTATTATTTAAAAATAAAATAAACATGTGCATCTACTATAAAAAATTCTCTCATCTCAGTAAGAAAGAGGGGTTATCCTTACAAGTGAAATGGAAAGGTCATTTTCATCTCTTTAAAATACTACCATTATGAATTTTGTAATTATTATAACAAAATTCATAATTATTATTAAATAACTGAAATTATCAATAAACATTTACATACTAGTACCATAAAAATTTCTTTCATCTCGGTAAAAGAGAGAGAGAGAGAGAGAGAGTGTTTATCTCTCTCGTTCTCTCAAAAAATACTTATAACGCTTCCAGCGAAAGAGAGGGAGTTACCACTATGACAACATTATCTGTTTGTTGGCAAAAGAGAGAGAGAGGAGAGAGAGAGAGAGAGTTTAACCTTAATTAAAAGTGACATGGATAGATTACTATTGTATTCTTTAAAATACTATCACATAATATGAATTTTGTTAATTACAGTTATTATTATTATTATTATTATTATTATTATTTGAAAGTATTAAAAACAAATAGTAAAAGTACTATAAAAAATCTCGAGTCTCAGTAAATGAGAGAGAGAGAGAGAGAGAGAGAGAGAGAGAGAGAGAGAGAGAGAGAGAGAGAGAGAGAGAGAGAGAGAGAGAGAGAGGGGTGGAAATTTCATGAGCACTTGATGGCAGCAACAAAACAGCTCCTTCCCCCTCCGGTCACTTAACTTGATACGTATATCTTAGTTTTAGTACCTGGAGTTGGAGAAAGAATCTGACTGGGATTTCCTTCATTCTTCCATAATTTTTTAAATTTATAAGCTAAAATCTTACTAATTCACTATGGTATTTTCTTTAATGAATTGATATTATTGCTGTATAAATTAATATTAATATTTGAAAATAGTAAATCATTTATTTATTTATCATACAAAAAAACATACATCTTTGTAGTAGAGAGAGAGAGAGAGAGAGAATTATTATTTTTATTACGTGATATCATTTAAACTTATTAAACTTACTAATACAGTATTAATCAAAAATGACAATTTGTCGAAAATTGCATTTTTCCTAAACTATACAAACCTGAGGTCCTTTACAATAGGAAGTAGCTAGCGGCAGCTGGAACGGTCGTAAGCTTCGAACAAGGGGAGGGGAGAACGGTAGTTAACTGCTTGTCCGATCGTCGCGCGCCTGGGGAGGTAAACAAATCACTTTTGCTTTTGGCCCATGCAAAATACGCAGAGTGAGGGGTGGCATGAGGAGGGACTATATGTAAAGGACCTCAGGTTTGTATAGTTAGGAAAAATGCAATTTTCGACAAATTGTCATTTGTTCCGATACGTAATACAAACCCTCGGTCCTTTAACAATAGGAAGACTCACTTCTTGGTGGGAGGATCTGAGTCTTTTGATGAACAGACTGGTGTTCGTCCATCCCTGGAATGCCTCCCTGGTCGTAAGAGCGAGGGAGGGATCCAAGCCTCTGTCCGATTGATCGGGGTGTGCACCGCAGGATCAATGGTCAGACCTCTGGGCCGAGTACTAAGAGAGAGGCAAGCGTATCTCTTTGTACCAGCATTGTAAGAACTTTTTCCTTACATGAGCAAATGTAAAGTAATGGGTTTGTCTCATGTAGGCATCCACTTTCTCCCCCTTGTTGGAGAAAGTGGTGGATATACACTCCTATCTCTAGTTAAAGAGATAGGATGGAGCTCTGTTGAATAGCTTACCTGCATCTGACTCCCTTCCAGCAAGGTAACGACCGTATCCCTCTGCCCACAGGTAGAGGTAGAGAAAGATGGTGTTAAGAGAAGCCAGTCACTCTCTCATTCGCACATTCATTCTCCCAGTCATACAGGAATCGATGCTGTTCTGCCTGCTCGGGGTGCTGGGTAAGCTTACACAACGTGTTGAGCAGCCACCACAGGTCCAAGGAAAAAGTATCCAAGGACTTGTGGGCAATATCCGAAGGTAGAAGGACGTTGAAGGTGGTCTGGTTGGCCCAGACACCTGCCTTCAGGACCTGCGCCACGGAGAAGTTCTTACGAACGCTAAGGAGGGTCCGATACCTCTGACTTCGTGGGCTCTCGGTCGGAGCGTACGGATGTCGTCGCTACCATCAGCCTTGTACGCTCTCCCTGATCACCTCACGCAGCCAGAAAGAAAGCGTGTTCTTGGAGACTTCTTTCTTGGTAACCCCAGTGCTAACGAAGAGGCGTCGACACTCAGGCCTGAGATGTCGAGTTCTCTTCAGATAGCGCCGTAGCGCCCTCACAGGACAAAGCAGCATCTCATCCGCATCGTATCGGTGAAGTCCAGAAGGGAGGGGATCGTGAAAGACTCGAACCTGTCGTCAGGGATCGACGGATTCTGAGTCTTAGCTACGAAGTTCGGGACGAAATCGAGCGTCACAGATCCCCAGCCTCTGGTATGTTTAACATCATAAGAAAGGCCATGTAGTTCCCCATACTCTCTTCGCCGATGCCAGGGCCAGCAAGAAGAGGTCTTGAGAGTCAGATCCCTGTCTGACGACTCTCGGAGTGGCTCGAAGGGTCTTCGAGTCAAACTCCTAAGTACGAGAGTCACATCCCACGCAGGGGGCCTGAGTTCCCTGGGTGGGCAAGACCTTTCGAAGCTCCTCATTAGCAAGGAGATCTCGAACGAATTCGAGATGTCCAGTCCCCTCAGTTTTAGGACGAGAGCCAGGGCGGCTCTATATCCTTTAACTGTGGGTACTGAGAGGAGCTTCTCTCGGCGAAGAAACACGAGGAAATCCGCTACCTGCTGAAGAGTGGCTCTGAGAGGAGACAAACCCTGTCTACGACACCAACCACAGAAGACGGCCCACTTCCCCTGGTACACAGCTGCAGAGGACTGTCGGACGTGTCCAGCCATCTCTGTTGCTGCGCTACGAGAAAAGCCTCTCGTTCGCAAGAGATGGTGGATAACAGCCAGCCGTGAAGTTGAAGGGACTGGACTGCTTGGTGGTACCGTTCTACGTGTGGCTGGGCTAGAAGGTTGTGCCAAGTGGGTAGCTCTCTCGGTGCGTCCGCAAGAAGAGCCAGCAGGTCCGGATACCAAACGGCTTGCGGCCGTTTGGGAGCCACCGGATCATTCTGAGATTGGGAGTGACCATGCGCTCGACTGATCACTTTCCGAATCAGACAGAAGGGAGGAAAGGCGTAAGCGAAGAGGTTGTCCCAGGGGTGTTGGAGAGCGTCCTCTGCAGCTGCCCATGGGTCCGGCACAGCTGAGAAGAAAACCTGAAGTTTTCTGTTGTGCCGGGTGGCGAACAGGTCTACGACCGGTCGCCCCCACAGGTTGAAGAGCCTTTCCGCTACGTCTTGGTGTAGAGACCATTCGGTCCCTATCACCTGATCCCGACGGCTGAGCTTGTCTGCTACTACATTCCTCTTGCCTGGAATGTAGCGTGCTGACAGCTCTATCGAGTGAGCCGTGGCCCACTCGTGCACCGCACCGTCAACTGATGGAGCGGAATGAGACACTAGCCCCCCCTGCTTGTTGACATATGCCACTACTGTGGTGTTGTCGCACATCAACACCACTGAGTGTCCCACCAAGCGGTCCCACACACCCGCAGTCAGCAACTCCTCCAGGTGTGCGCCCCATCCCTCGGTCGATGCGTCTGAGAACAGAAGCATCTCCGGGGGGGGAGTGCGTATGGGCACTCCTCTTAAGAGGTTCTTGTTGTCGAGCCACCGGCTAGGTCCTGCCTCACCTTGTCCGTGATAGCCACGGGAAAGTAAGGAGGATCCTTGGCCTGAGACCAACTCTCCCTTAGCCTCCACTGGAGAGACCGCAGGTGAAGACGCCCGTGAGGGACTAACTTCTCGAGACGACAGATGGCCAATCACGACTTCGCCATTGCTGTGCTGCCTGTTCCTGCCGAGACAGGAACCGGCCGGCTGCCTCCTGAATTTGCTGATACGCAAGTCTGCGGGAAAGACCTGCCCTGCTACCGTGTCTATCAGCATACCCAGGTACTTCATCTTCTGCTTGGGTTCGAGATCGGACTTCTCGTAGTTTATCACGATCCCCAGATCGCGACAAAAACTTGAGGAGTCGATCTCTGTCCTGTAGCAACTGCGAGCGGGGAGCTTGCCAGGACTAGCCAATCGTCGAGATACCTCAGAAGACGTATCCCGTTCGAATGGGCCCAAGCCGACACCAGAGTGAACACTCGCGTGAACACCTGTGGGGCGGTTGAGAGACCGAAACAAAGTGCCCTGAATTGGTACACC
>NC_061103.1:35508871-35558241 GCF_015104395.2 Macrobrachium nipponense | reverse complement strand
GCCAGGGCGTCCATGGCATAGGCCAGAGGGTCCCATGGTTGGGGGCTACATAACACGGCAGTTTGTGATTCGCTTGAGATGCGAAGAGATCCACTTGTAGCCCTGGAACTCTTTGAAGGATCCATTGGAACGAACTGTTTGTCCAGTGACCATTCCGACTCTAGGGGCACTGATCGGGATAACGCGTCTGCTATGACGTTTCTCTACTCCAGCTATGTGAGTGGAGGAGAGATGCCAACTGAACTTGTCTGCCAGGGAAGAAGATGGCTACCATGACAGGATTTAGATGACGTGACTTGGAGCCTCCCCTGTTTATACAATGTACTACCACTGCGCTGTCCAGAACTAGCTTTATGTGGGAGTACTTTGGTGGGCGTAACCTTTTTAGAGTCAAGAACACTGCCATTGCCTCCAGTACGTTTATATGGAAACTGACTGAACTGAGGTGACCAGTTCCTTGAACCTTTTTGACCTGGGAATACCCTCCCCAACGCTTAAGGAACGCGTCTGTGTGGATGGTGATCCCTGGTGGAGGAACTGAAGGGGTACTGACACTGACAAATTCTTGACTTTCGCCCACGGCCGAAGTCGATTCTTTAGAATCAGAGGGACTGAGGTAGTTTGTCCCTGGACCTGACATTTGCTCGTGAGCGCCAGATTTCTGGTTAGGTCTTTCAGTTTGGCTTTCATTAAGACGTTCGTCACTGATGCAAACTGGAGAGAACCCAGGATCCTCTCCTGAGCTCTCCTTGACGCCAGTTTGTGACTTAGAAATTGCTTGACTGACTTCGCTATTTCTTTCCTTTTGGTTGATGGAATCGACAGAGTATGGGAGGATAGATTCCATTGAATGCCCAGCCACTGAAAGTTTGACTCTGGAGTGAGTCTTGACTTGGTCCTGTTTATCTTGAAGCCTAGATATTCCAGGAACTGAATCACTTTCAGTGTAGCTCTGTTGCATTCCTCGACTGTTTGAAGCCCAGATCAACCAATCGTCGAGATACGCTATCCCATAAATCCCTTGTGACCTGAGTTGTTGCACTACCACTTCCGCTAGTTTCGTGAACACCCTGGTGCCACGTTGAGTCCGAAGGGAACTACCTTGAAGGAGAATGTCTGGTCTCCTATCTTGAAACCCAGATATGGACGGAAGTGTCTTGCAATAGGGATATGATAGTAGGCGTCTGTAAGATCGATAGAGGTGGTGACGGCCCCACGGGGAAGTAAGGTCCGCACCTGCGAGATCGTGAGCATCTTGAACTTGTCGCAGCGGATGGCTAAGTTTAAGCGGGACAAGTCTAAGATTACCCTTGCTTTTTTGTGAGCCTTTCTTTGGCACGCTGAACAAGCGACCTTGAAATTTTAATCTCTGACTCGCTATAGCTCCTTTCTGAAGGAGGTCCTCTGCGTACTCTGTCAATTCCTTGGAAGGAAGTTGACGGAAAGGTCTGGATGGAGGTGGGTTCGTCAACCAGCTCCAACCCAGGCCTTTTGACACTATGCTCTGAGCCCATTCGCTGAAGTTCCACCGGTGGCGAAAGTGAAACAGCCTCCCTCCTACCTGAAGTTCTTCATTGGTTCTGGTAACCGCCTCGACCTCCTCTGAAGTGCTTTCCCCTATTAAAGGGGCCTCCCGACCCTCTCCCGCGAAAGGAACGCTTACCTCTGCCTCCCTTACCCTGAGCGGTCATACTTCTGTGAAGCTTGACTCCTCGAAGGCTTGATTGTAAGCTGGAGAGATGGCGTAAGAGGTGGAGGGCTGAGGCTGAGGGGATATCACATAAATTGGTTGTGATTGAGCCTTAGAAGTGGAAGGTTGGGCTGTTTGCACTAAGGGCACCGCTGGAATTGGCTTTGCTGAGGAAAGCTGGCTGCTTTTTCTGGTAAGGATGGAAACGCCTAGGTTTCCTCTGTCCCTTACCTTTAGGTGTTAGGTCTTGCCTCCTCTTAGCCGTAAGGCCCCAACGGTCCTTAAGGCTCTGGTTCAGCCTCGTAGCCTCTGACTGACTTCCTCATCATAGCTTCTGGGAAGAGATCTGCTCCCCAGATGCTAGACGAGAGTAAACCTATTCGGCTCATGTCGAATGGTTGCCTCTTGTAGGACATGCTTCCTACAATTCAGTTCTAGCAGTGGCAAACTCAAACATATCCGACTGTACCGTTTGAGTTCAGGGCTTTGGTCATGAGTTTAAAAAGCGGTTCTGAGCCATAGGCTATGGTTGCTACCTCGGACATAGCCATAGAGTTAATTGACCTGGCTAATCGCGATTTCGCGTCAAATTCAGCCTGAATAGGCTATCTGGGAGCCTGGGTAGCTTTTCACCAAACTGCTCCATAGCACGTCAGGTTTAGAGTTTGCCAGCTGAGAAGGTATTCGGCAAGTCTTCCCACAATTCTCCGGCTGAGGGAGCAACGGAGATGTGGGATCTGCTTCCTTCAATTGAGGCATGGGTTCCCCCTTCTGGGTCCGCTGGGAATGGTAGACCTCGCGATCTTTGTCAGGAACGGGAGCGGGGTACTCTCATCCATTGTGAAAATGGTAAAGGGACTCTTAAAAGGTTTGTATCTTGGTATTAGAACAATCCATGTCCTCTAACACCTGAGCCATTCTCTCTGAGCCTGGTCTCGTGAATAGAGGGGACTGTCTCCTTTGGTACCCTATCATCCCGAACCATGGCTGAAGCTGTAAGCCTTGCGTAGCCTATGAACGAGGCTGGAGTCTTCCGGGTAGAACTCGAAGTCCTCTATCCTTCGAGTTCCAAATTCCGGTATTGAAATGAGACCGTCCTGGAAGGGGCGATGACGCTACTCTCCATGGATTGTTCATCGAGAACGGAGGTATCGAGTCATACGGAGGAAGCTGAGTTCCACTCGTATTGGAAAGTGGAGGAGGCTAGAGGGCTTCTCTCAGTCCGGCTTATAATGGAGTCCTGGGAAAGTAATCCTAATCCGACAAACGAGAGATCATTTGTTCCATGCTACTCTTTAGGGACCCAACCAGGTCGCCCACCTGTTGCAACAGGCCAGCATTGAGTCCAAGGCCGGAGCTGCTGCGGAGGTGGAGGGGTGGCTCTGAATCGGAACCAAGGGTAGCGGAACTGGTGACTCTGCCGGAGGGGAGGGAGATCTCTCTCTGGAGGATTTACTCCTCGAGGACTTAGAGCCGGAGCTAGAAGCTTTAGACCTGTCTGCTCCGGGATTACCAGCCGGAGACTTACGCGAGGAGGATGACGCCGAAGCCGTCTTCTTAGACGACGACGACGTCTTAGACAAGGATTTCACTGCTTGACCCTTGACCTTAGGTCTAACCGAAGCGTCAGGAGGAGTATACAATTCATCACTGTAAAGCCTTGGAAGGATGGAGAGGTTGCAGGAGTAGAAGAAACAGTTACGCCCAAGGGTGACCCTTGGGTGTCCACTATACCTACCTCGACCAACAGGTCGTCTACACCTACCATAGGTTCCACATTAATATCTAAAGTCGCGACATCCGTGGAGATATCCTGGTCTTGGTCAGTTAATGAGGCAGCCAGCTGTTGTTGGATGAAGGCGATAGTCGGGGCCGCCTCTACTGGGTCGACGTATCCTGTCGCCTTGCTCCGGGGAAGATTAACAGCGCCAACGCTTCTCTAAGATGTAGGGCATACCCTTGGCGGCGTTCTTCCCAAAACCGCCGACCGGCAGCCCGCAGGGTTGCAGTGCGGTATCCCTCACTGCGGCGCCTGGAAGAGAGGGCGTAGCTTAGATTTAAGATCACTTAAAACTAAAACTTAAAAGTATAACTTAAACTTAGATGCCTTAAGTTAAAGTGAATGATGAAAACTTAAGCACTAAAACAGAAGCGGAGCAGCTACCGAGATGGATACTTACCCTTCTAAAAGCTGGCTCACCAGATCGTAACATATGGTACACGTCTCATGGTACCAGACCTGGATGTCCCAGTGCAGAGTCGCGCATGGAGCGTGGGACCGGCAAACTTCGTGTCCACATGGGTCCTGAAGTGTGGCGGCGCATCCCGGATGCTCACAGTTGGTGGTCTGTAAGTGGGAAGACACATGAGTATCTTAAAGAACATCACTTACAGGCTAAAGGACAGAAGAACTCCGTTGCGTGCCGGAGCTCGGAAAAAATTTGGGCATAACCCCCCCCTGCTTCGCCTGAATAGGCTATAATCCCGGAGAGATCCGGTAAGACACGTAAGGGAGGGGGGGGGGAAGGTTTAAGGTACTTAAGATAAACTTATAGTTAATCTAATAACACTTAAACCTAAAACTCAAACGAACCGGACCAAGTCCAGTGCGTAGCGGAGTGTAGTAACTCGGCAATACGGTAAGGTTAGCAGGGACCCACTGTATGTTCCGGTCCACTCTACTGGGTGGACTAACATCTTTCCGCTGGATGCCAGGACTCCGATCATGAAAGGAGCCCTAGTAAGGTGGGAAAGAGCGAGAAGACTACAGGCTCGATGCGAACACGGAGCGACAAGGAAGCAACGGATGGGGGGAAAGGCCAGTACCCCCCACCACATTACCACCCGGCCGGACCGAGAAGCCGGAGAGGTCGAGTCCAGTCTGGGTCTGTCCCGTCTCCCTGGCCCCTCCGCCTGGGGGGAGAGAGGGAAGCAGGCTCGGGTATGTGGAGCGAGCATGGGCAGACCGACCCACCCTCCCCCGACTCTATGGAAGACGGGAGGGGGGGGAAGGTGACTGGGCAGGCGTCTGGCTGACTCATGATCGCGTAGTGACCACGACGGCGGTAAGACCAAAACAAAACAATTAGCTAGGACAAACCAACTGATCAGAGAGATGCTATCGGGAAGCAACTGAACTGAAAAGCAGGAGCATAAAGGCCCACTGGGCCAAAAACCAACTGATCAGAGAGATGCTATAGGGAAGCAAACCGAACTGTGAGCGGTAGTATAGGCTCAATGAGCCAGGACCTAGGCTAAGCCAGACGCCTAAACTAACCTAAACCATACAAAAACATGGTACAAATAAATTAAAATTAAAAAAGAAAGAAAACAATATAGTAGGAGACAAAAAAATCCAGGAGTGTACGACTAACCCGAAGGAAAGTCTACCCACTCAAAGCTAGTCAGAGGCCGATACTAAGAGCCGGGACTAGGGTCTGGAAAGAAGAAGCCTACATAAGGTAAAAGACATGCATGCATGACAACCTGAGTAGACAGTACCCTAAGTAAAACGGATAAATAATATAGAGCGTACATAGATAAGGGGATGTTCTAGGTATGGGAGACCAGGAACGAACCCACCATGAGGCAGAACAATGCTGCCATGCTTCCGACCCAGAGTACGTATTTTTATACCTAAAAAAAACGGCAAATACTGTCTCAGGGCCGGAAAAAACCAACTAACCATAATTACTGAGTACTTAACTTAGCTGCTGCGATAGCTGCACGCTCCATTATAGATAAATCCAACGAAAGGGCACAAAAAACACAGAGAGAAAAATAGCACGTGTGACTCGTGTGCGCTAACTGAAAAGGATGGCCACTAGAGGCGCAGCAGTCGGCAGCATGGGATGGAGTAGTAGTAGTACGAACTGCTCACTCTGTGGGTCGGCTCTCCTCTTGAGGGTTTTTGTATGGGAGATTTCTATTGGCATTTGGCTCGTGGTAGTGGTCTCACTCGCCTAGTTGTTCATACCGACACCCTTTTGGAGGGTGAGCGAGTCAGTTATACTGACCTTTTCTTTATTTTATTATTCTCTGGTATGTGTTAGTACATTTACCCTAGAAATAATAGATTAAAGGATATTTCGCGCAGCGACACGAGCTGAGCCCAGAAATAATTATGAATTTTGTTATAATAATTCAAAAAAATTCATAATGGTAGTATTTTAAAGAGATGAAAATGACCTTTCCATTTCACTTGTAAGGATAACCCCTCTTCTTACTGAGATGAGAGCAATTTTTTGGTATGGTAGATGCACATGTTTATTTTATTTTTAAATAATAATAATAATAATAGAAGTAGTAATAATACGATAACTAATTTCAAATGAAAATTCTTCCCTTTGTCTTTTTCTGTATCAATTTCCCTACCTCAACTCCAGTGATGCTCGGAGCTGGGATAGTAACGATGCCATACAATGGTCAACGAATTTAATGGTTTTATGTAATCTCTCACTCTCTCTCTCTCTCTCTCTCTCTCTCTCTCCTCTCTCTCTCTCTCATCTACTCTCTCTCTCTCTGCTGTTGGCTGTTTATATATTTCTAATGGTAAAATGTTTAAGATTACTTTAAAATGATATTAATAATACCAATTCAATGGTATATTTGATGTAGGATAATACTTTAAGTAGACATTTGGTATTTGTGATTTCACTTCCCTTGTAAAAAGAAAATGGATGTCTCAAATAGTAACAGTATGAAAGAAAACGTGCATGACTGAATACTTATGGGGGGACTGAATTATTTTCACATACGTAACTAAGTCATTCAGTACGTACGTAGTTATGTATTTGTTATGTATAACATAAAATGTAAGATTTACTTTAAAACACGTATTAATAATATTTCAAAGATTAATATGAACCATAATAGGATATTTTATGTATATTTGATGAAGGATGGTCTTTTTAGGGATACTTTGGTGTTTGCATGCTTAGGATAGGAGTTTATGAGCATTTTTAGAGGGGGGTTTCCAAACATTCGCGGATTCTAACTATTCACGTGGGGGTCTGGTACGCATCCCCCGCGAATACGGGGGGACCACTGTATATGCTAATATTGTTCAAATGAGTGCTGGGAAGGCTGGGAAAGATGGTGGATAGTCCGTGAAGAGACCCTTCCATCCACACGGTAGCCACCATATTGGATTTCAAAACTGCCTTGAAAACATATTTTCATACATTCAACTTCCCTGTCAGATATACTAGCTATAGACTCCGTCGTCCCCGATAGAAATTCGAATTTCGCGGCACACGCTACAGGTAGGTAGGTCAGGTGATTCAACCGGCCTGCCGCTGGGTGGCAGGAATAGGACTATTACTTCTAAGGACAGATTTTTCTCTATCGTTTGAATGTAAAACATACGTTTACAGTTCCTCCTGATTTGATTTTCGTGTTTCATCGCCATCGATCTTCTGGGCTGTCTTTTGCAGGGAAGTACTGGGTCTTTGGTTCGACATACGCTTTTATTAACTTTTTAATGAATTTCGCTGTGGAATTTCGAAGAAAATACTAAGTGAAACTACCGAAATCATCGGTAGACACTCACATAGTTTGCCGTAAAGAGAATTATTAATTTATTTTTCATTATTACATGTAATAAAGGTTACAACTTTATTGAGGAAATATTAAACTCTAATTTCCTACTTTAGGAAGTCAGAAAAGCATATAACTAGATACGCTTACTTTATAAGCTTTAATAGCGTTTTTGCTAACGAGCAGTTAGAGTATTAGCAGTACTAGTAGTTGTTGCATCCTCATCACCTTCTTACTCCTCAGAAACTACAAATTTATATATGCAAATTGAAGATAAATGGATAGCTCAAATGCGAGCTTTTAAAAGGTAAGAAGTGAATATAGTGTTCCCCCATTGCAATGGAGGGTGCGTCTGATCGGCTCTGTCTTGCTCCCAGGTCTAGACCTCTTCCAAGCTCACAAGCCCAGAGGAGAAGGAATGTCGACAACCGCAGGGGGGTTTCAGAGAATCCCCACCGATCAGGCGTCCCCTCGGCAGGTTCTGTAGAACGTCCCAGACTGCCAAGTTCGCCATTGAAAAGGCGTCCTAATGTAATGTGTTCCCCTTATTATTATCGTGTTAACGGATAAGGAGAAGAAAGTTTCAACGGCGTAGATTCAATAAAGATGCAAGATAATCTCGTCGTAGATATCGGAACCTCAGAGAGATATCTTTCGATAACAGTTGCGGTAGAGGCATTGCCCTATCCTGTTTTCGTCCCCCGTACAAATAGACGGAGGCTCTATCCCATGGGGTTTGAAAGAGTTATTTCAACAAATTCCTCATCGGTACATTTATATGAAAAATATATCTATTCTGAGAAGAACGAATTAGATATTAAAGAATATATGTTGATTGAATGAATTATGGATCTCGGTTAGTGATTAAACATACATATATAATTTTTAAGCTTCTAGCTCCTCGGACATGAAGCGCCTGAAACGCCTGAAACAAGGCTCAAAGCGCCTGAAGAGCCTGGAACGAGGCGCAAAGCGCCTGAAGAGGCTGAAATGAGGCGCAAAGCGCCTGAAATGAGGCTCAAAGCGCCTGAAGAGCCTGAATCGAGGCGCAAAGCGCCTGAAGAGCCTGAAGAGAGGCGAAAAGCGTCGGAGGCTCCTCAAAGGAGTCGCAAATCGCCTTGAGCTCCTGAAAACAGGCTCGGAGCGCCTGAATCACTGAAACGAGGCGAAAAAAAAAAGGCGCCTGGTAGCGCCTGAAGCGCCTGAAACAAGGCTAAAAGCGCCTGACGGCGCCTGAAATGAGGCGCAAAGCGTTCTGGAGCGCCTGAAACGAGGCGCAAGGCTTCTGAAGCGCCTGAAACGAGAGCAAGCGCCTGAGATGAGGCGCAAAGCGCTGAAGCTATAAACCAGGATCTTCATCGGATATGGAGTTAAGATCCTGATTCTGCGTAAGGTGAAAGACATTCGAGGATTTCTCCTGATAAGGACGGATTGTTTTTGCACAGGCGGCCGTCGCCCTTCTCAGGTAGTTCTTAATGCAAGTAATGGCAAGAGCAAGATCGGCTTTTTTCCTGGCGGGGACTCAAGATGTCGCACAGGCGGCCGTAGCCCTTGTCAGGTTAGAATCGGTACTGCTAAAAGCCCTTCACCTTACGGAAGGAGGCGCTCTCCATCCGGTTGCTCATTCTTCTCCCAAACTTGATGGACAGGAAATGGAAGATAGATCGGAATTGGAAGCCAATAAGGGAGCAGGTCTCTCAGTTTATAAGACCTTAGCGACCTTTTTTATTGAAAAAATTAGTTCATTACTAATAAGACGATATTAAAATCTTCCTCCTTCTAAAATAATGCAACCAACCATTTACAGAAAGAGTGGCTCGTTTGCAAATTGAACAAGGTTCGTACGAGCTCTCATTCATTGATTAGAGGCTCTTCCAGATAATAGAGGCGTAGAATACGGCCTTATCTCCAAGAGAATAAAAATTTGAGGGATTCTCTTCGATCCGAGAGTTTTCATTGCGATCTCTTTCGACTAATGCTAATTCGTGTTTATTGACAAAAAGAACGGAGAGGGCGAAATTTCCATTCTCTCTCCGCATCGGAGAGGAAAAAGAATGTAGTAAGGAAGACTTGCTGCTATCGACTGCTGAATGACAAGTCATATTACGCATACCATAGTTGCCTTTTGTGTTTCGCTACGAAATTATCTATATCCTTACAGGATTTTCTGTAAGGACTTCGCTTAAAAAGTTTGTTACGACAATACCTACTCAGCTTCGGTATTAACAAAGGTTGTTTGGCTTAAATTGGCATTATTGAGAGCTTCCTTAGGCTCGGGAATAATTTTATTATATTCCTTCATTAAATGAAGTAACTGGCAACTCACGATGAATGCAGCCAGGCAGCGAGCGAGACGGCTGGGCTGTCATTGTAAGCGTAAGGCCAATACAGTACCATCCAGGTCTCGGTCATTAGCAGTCGGTTGCATCTCTCTCTCCAACGGGATCGAATGGTTAACCGTATATTCCCCCTACAATCATGGACTTAGTCTCGAATGGAGGGGATAGTTAAGCTAACATAAATAAAATATTGTCTGCCTTTTGCCTAGAAGCTTTCAATAGGAAAGATATTATAACCTTTCAATGCTGTTTACCGTAGGGAACATTATTAAAGGATTCTAACGCAGCAGAACATTATATTATATAATGCTCTCATGCTTACGAAAGCATGGCTTATTAGAATACATGCTTAGTGAGAAGATGGATGTAGTAGAGAATTCACTTTAAGACTACGGTATGGTCAAGTCTTTCGAGAAACGCACACAACCTTTTTAGAATCAGATATTGCTCAAGAGAAGATGGATGAGTGGAATGGGAAACATTCTCTTCGTGGCAGAAAATGGTTTCCCTGAATAGAATATACTACGTATATAAGAGTTTTTTCCTACTAAGAACGGAATTAACATGTGTAAGGATGTCGGGTACCATAAAGGCACAGATGTTCTGGCACATAACATAAAGAGTATTAGAAGAAAGCGCCGGTCTGAAGCGCCAACCTGGCGCAATGCGCCAGAAGCGCCAGCCTGGCGCAATGAGCCAAGAGCACCATCCAAGATATTTTCTCGTTTTTAGCGAGTTATTAACATAGAGTCCAGTAGCCTCTCAGACAGCACGCTCGGTAAACGGCAAGATTCGTTCCTGATTTCGTTACCCATTTAATCACTTAGGCAATTCCACGACTCTCTCATATCGCAAAGAGCATTGAGAATCTCTTTTTTTCGCTCCTGTTCGCGTTAACAAAGAGAACCTATTTGGAAAAAGAGGTTCGATGCAAGATTTTGCATGTCCGTGAGAACCTTCTCGATCAACGATAATAACTGTTAACGTATGTCTAACATTTATTGCAAAGAGTTGTGAGAACCTACGGAAAGTCTTCTTCATAGATCTCTTAGCAAGGTAGAAGACGAACAGGCTTCCTGTAGACTGCTTCCTTTTTCCTTGAACCAAGAGAGGTAGCAATATAAACACCATCTTTATTTTATAGAAAGGGGAATAAACTTTAGTTGTTTTTTTTCCCTAAATATAAATGCTTTACAGAATTTAAGATAAAGGGCGTCAAAGAAAGAGAGGATACTAATACTTTATGCCTCATTTTGGCCTTAGAGAGGTTGGATTCACAGAGGTCACGTTCTTCTCACAGCATGTTTTGGAAGTCTTTTCCGAGACAGTGAATATTCTATAAGCATCTATTACAAATGGACCTTAACAACCTCTCCACTCTGAGTCAGTCTTCGTGCAGACTGACCAGAAGAGTGGCATGAATGAGAGGATTTTTCAAGGTGAATGACAATAGTCATAGCCAGGACATAGAATTGCTGCAGATCGTGTTTGATGGAAGAGGAAAACTGCCTCTTCCGATACCTCTGTGAACCACATATAGGTTTTTTCTTCCTTTTCAGAGGGAAGAATCAACTTTATATATATCTGCTATCAAAGAGCGCAGTAAAAGGCTATACTCTGTCTATACAAGGAGAATTAGAGATAGCAGAGGATTAAGATCTTCGGATCTGATACGATACCTCAATACGACAAGAGTAGGATATCATGTACTTCGAATGGGATCTTTTGTGGCTTCAGATTCCGTGTTCCGACAAGATTGGAACTGCTCCTCATCAAACTTCTTTGAGAAATTTTATGAGGGAATTCTTTGTTTTCTCTTGGCCCTTAACTACCAAGAAGACAAGTGAAGTTTTTTGTGCATTGGAATCTCGCATCAGATTTAATGGAGACTCGGCAATGGGTTTCTTTGCAGCATAGTATGTCTGGCAAGAGAACTAAAACCTCTATTCCTGACTCAACGATTTCAGATAGAAGTTTCGTTGCCCAGGCGGGGTACTTACGTTTTCACCTACATAAGAAGAGATGGTTTAAACGTTTTTGCCTACAAAGTCTTTGGGATGCGATGAGGGCTCGAAATGCTTCCCAGAAGGTATTCACAAGAGATACAGTAAAGAGCTAGAAATCAGGAATCCTAGTGGATTCCTGATTTCAGCTCAGAGTCTCCTTCGACTTCTAAGCCCCTTCCCTTCCTTCGGACAGGATAGGGAAGATTTCTGAACAACGAGGAACTTCATCAGCAAGTAAGAGAGATCTCGTTAGCAACGGAAGGATTCAAGAAGGATCCTCCTCGGAGGAAGACTCTTATCTCTCGTACTGTTAGATGTCCTATCGTCTAATGGATGTAGTTTACTACAATCACCTTCCCTTGCCGGAGAGGCCAGAAGCTCAAAGTGGAAGAATTTCTTCCACCCTTCTCCAATCTCCTGATAAACCATTGTGGAGTTTCAGGACTTTCGGACAATGTAGCGCCAACCAGGCGCCAAATGCCAAAACAGGCGTAAAAAACGCCAGAGGCAGACAGTTTCAAGGAACACTGTCATTGTCTGATGAAGAGAAAGAGGGGGCCTCCAACCTAGCGCAGATGCGCTGGAGGCGAACAAGTCAGACAGATAAGAGTGTCTGATGTGGGCATCGCCAGACATCCTCGAGACTCTACCAAGCTCAAAGCTCCAGCAAGTGGAGAGGAGTCAGCCAGGGGCCAGACGCCAAATAGTGCCCGTCTGGAGCCAGGCGCGAAGCTACTTCCAGGCGCGAGGCGCCAGCCATGAGTCAGGCGAAAAGCGCCTTCCAGGAGTTAGGCGGCCAACCAAGTGTCAGGCAGGCGCGAGGCGCCAGCCAGGCTCGAGGCTCCAACCAGACTCGAGGCGCCAGCCAGGAGCGAGGCGCCACCCAGGCGCGAGGCGCCACCCAGGCGCAAGCCAGGCTCTAGGCTTCATCCAGAAAAGATCCATTTCAAAGGAAGCCCTGGTCTTCTTTGAAATAAGTGTGATCGCTAAAAGCACTTCATGAATGACTTGATGATTCCTTCAAACAGCTGAGAATTAAAAGCGCTTGAAGTGCGAGCTTTTATGAATTCTTGTTTGTTTCATAACAATATGTCGTGAAGGAACATATAGCTGTAACTTAAGGGAGATGCAACTCTGTGTTGACTTCCCTTTGCACGAAGGAGGTCAAGTTGACCTACGAGAGATCCTTCTCTCTTGGTTTTACGTGTCTACGGATACGTTACTGGGATAGGGAGCCAACACTGATCCTTAACTAAGTGAGTTAATTTTTATGTTAACATAGTGTTTTTTTTCTTTGGTTTGTTTGAAAGGAGTTTGGGGATAGCTCTTTTCAAACTAAGCACAAACCCTCGTGTTAGGATCAGGTGATCGGGATTGGTGTTTGTGCTCCTTAATTATGCCCTAGGCATAGGTGTATTGTCATGTAGTGGATAAGACCCCATTGACAAATGACCATTAGATTCTGTCGAGTAAGTGGATAAGACCCCATTGACAGATCTACAAGAACTCTTAGCCATAGGTCACATCCTCGCTGAGGCTCTTGAGACGAAGCAGACACCTAGCAATAGCTAGGAAGTCAACCCTTCGTCTAAACACATAGGAACCAAGGTTTTATTTATCTATTACCTACAACGTATGTTGTTTACCTGTCTAATCAGTAATTAGCTGTCTCTTACCCACCGCCAAAGGTGCCAATCAGCTAAGTATATATCTGACAGGGAAGTTGAAAGTATGAAAATGATATTGTTATTGTACAATAAAGTTTCATACATACTTACCTGGCAGATATATACAATTGAATGGCCCACCCAGCCTCCCCTCAGGAGACAGGTGGAAGAGAAAAATCTGTCCTTAGAAGGTAATAGTTCCTATTCCTGCCACCCAGCGGCAGGCCAGTAGATCACCTGACCTACCTACCTGTAGCGTGTGCCGCGAAATTCGAATTTCTATCGGGGACGACGGAGTCTATAGCTAAGTATATATCTGCCAGGTAAGTATGTATGAAACTTTATTGTACAATAACAATATCATTTTACAAAGAGTGTCACATGCTTATTTTAATTCGTATGGGGCTTTCATATATCATGATGTTGACGAAACTTCAATCTTTTGAATGGTATGCTTAGAGTTGTAATTGTATTCTTGTTTCACCAATTAAATATCGAGTGAATAAGACCCGTCCAGCGTGATGAGGGTTCGGTCGTCCGTGATTTTTTACCCTAGAGAACCAAATTTAATAGTTTTAGACTGTTGAGCTACCCAAACGAAGAGTGTAGGGCCTAGTCATTGGTTAATCTGGTTAATCTAAGTAATAATGGCACGAGTAATTTCCTTGGAGGTTGACTTTTTCTACAATATTTTGGTTACTAGGGTAAATTACGAAGCGCCGACACAACGACCAATAATCCCAGAATGTGGCAATCTTCCCGATAAAGTAGGGTAAAACACCGCATGGCCTGGATCAACTCAACGACGATCATAGCATGCCACCCTCCGATAAAGTACTTATAACGCGTCCTGACACCGGAGATGGGCATCAGTCGCGACTTTTTGTTGGTGAGTAATGCAGTAATGATAAAATTGGGTAATTCTTCAGAATAGTTCCGCACGGACTGCAAGGAACGTAACCGCGGATACGACATCCACTAGGAATTGGGTCGTCCAATGTATTTCGCCATGTTTAGTACTTGCCCCCGGTGGTTAATTACAGTCGTCCGAATACTAAATATTACTTAAAATTCTTGTTCAGGAGGTAAAACTGTATAGAAAAACCGCAACTGCCATAGTCTAGGCCGCCGCAGATTAGTACCCTAGATCCAGTTTGGAGGTAAAACATACCAATTGACAACACTGATAAACATTGAAGAGCGCAAAATGCCGCAAAGAATGCCGTAGGCCCTTAGATAAGTATGGTTAGAGGTCGGGTTTACGATTGTTGTGATGAAAGTGCCCCAGCATCTATGGGTACAAGTGGTGTGCAGATTTAGCACAGGAAATGGGAAGTTTGTTGACACAAGTGACTCAGCAAACATCGAGATGGCGTCAATCTTTTAAACTTTTTTTAATCGTAAGTAAAAATTTTGAAAGCGTTTTGGGGTAGTGTGCTCTGCGTTGGCCACACTTTCATTACCCTCTGTTTTTAAATCTTTTAAAAATATGGCTTAATTTCTAACTTAAGAGAAAATACTTACTTCAAAAGGTGAGTAGAGGTCTTGAGCTCCTGCTATCACCGCCAACAACTCATGACTGATGACCATCTCCAGTGTCAGGATGTGTGAAAGTACTTTTCGAGGGTGGCCAAACTGCGGTAGTCAGTGAGTTGGCCAGTCGACTCGGTTGTTCACTCTAATTCAATGCATGTTGTCGCCAGGCCTTCGTCATTTACCCTAATTGAGAATTTTATGTTATTTTTTGTTGGTCGACTGTAATTAACCGTAATTTACGTTAGGGGACCTGTTGAAAATTTGGGGTTTTGGGTGGGCTAAAACACGCCTAGAACTCTATCTTACAACAAGGGTTACGGATGGGAAAGCCAGTTTATGGGACAAATAAACTGACAACGGTCGTCGCCTCAGAGGCAAACCCCATTTACAACTACTACTATTCTTCTGGATGCTATTGCGCATGAGCAATGTTATAGGGGAGTTTTTGGCGCAAAGTTTTAGGACGATTCAATACCTATCCCTCACTGATGTCAAATTGGGGCTTGGTTTTTGGGCTTTAATACATGATTTATACATTATTTGTATGAGGTGCTCCTTTCTCTTTCCATTATTTCCATCTGTCTATTTACATTGCTGCATTTTAGAACTTGTAAGTCAATCATTACGATGTTGTCTTTTTTCACATTATCTTGTTCTTTTCTTAAAACATTCCTGAGCGTCATGAGGTTAAACTAAAGTGCGTTCTTACCTTGTAATCTGCATTTTAATCCTTATTGACATCACAACTGAAACTCCCTCCACAGCACTTATTTGACTATAATTATACACAATTTGTTCTTAATTCATTCAAAATACCACTTAAAATACATGAGAATGGTTGTTTACAACACTTCACTCCATCAAAGTACCAAAACTGTGGCAGGAACAATTTTCCAGCCTTATTGTACGTCTGGTAGCCAAAACATCTGAGAGTGGATTATGCATCAGTGAATTTTTCATGAAAAAATGTTTTTATGCATTCAACTTACCTGTCAGATATATACTTAGCTATAGACTCCGTCGTCCCTGATAGAAATTCGAATTTCGCGGCACACGCTACAGGTAGGTCAGGTGATCTACCGCCCCGCCGCTGGGTGGTGGGAATAGGAACCATTCCCGTTTTCTAAGACAGATTTTCTCTATCGGCCGGAATGTAAACATACGTTTGCAGTTCCTTCTGATTTGGATTTTCGTGTTTTGTTTTCATCGCCATCGATCTTCTGGGCTATCTTTGCAGGGGAAGTACTGGGTCTTTGGTTCGGCATACGTTTATTAACTGTTTTAACGAATTTGGCTTCGAAAACTTTCGAAGAATATATTACGTGTAACTACCGAAGTTTCGGTAGACACTTACATAGTTTGCAAGAAGGGATATATTAATATTTATTCATTAATGGGTAATAAAAGTTAAAATTAATTGAGGCTAACTTCCTTATCGAGGAAGTCAGAAAAACATAGAACTAGTTACGTTTCCTTTAGAAGTTTTATAGCTCTCGTACTAACAAGCAGTTAGAGCATTAAACAGTACTAGTAAGTTGTGTATCCTCATCACTTCTTACTTTACAGAACTACAAATTCATATTGCAATTTGAAGATAAGGAATATAGCTCCAAAAGCGAGCTATTAGAAGTAAGAAGAAAAGTGAATTTAGTGTTTCCCCCATTGCAATGGAGGGTGCGTCTGATCAGCTTCATCTCGCTCCCAGGCCTAGACCTCTTCCAAGCTCACAGGCCCAGAGGAGAAGGAATGTCGAAAGCCTTACGGAGGTTATGGAGAATCCCCACCGATCAGGCGTCCCCTCGGCAGTGTCTGTAGAACGTCCCAGACTGCCAGGGATAGCCATTGGAAAGGCATCCTAAACAGTGTTTCCCCCTTATGGTTAAACCTCCTTACCCTCGGCGGATGAGGAGAAGGATTCATCAACGAAGATTCTTATGAATATACAAGATAATCTCGTTTATGTTATGAATAAAGAAAGAGGAAAATTGGATGGTTATAGTATCATTACTAAAGCATAGCTTCATCTAGGCACCAGGTGCAAGTCAAGTGCCAGGTGCCTGCTTAGACGTCTACCATGATGAAAGATCCTCCCAAAAGCGCATGAAGGAATGCCATGGGGAAGGCACATAGCCAAAAGGCCATACCACGTGAAATACCGCTCTCTTCCGATCAACAAAGTTCAGTAACGTAGTGGTCTGGTCAGTACGTGGATAGGTGCCACAGGATAGAGCGGTGACGTCACAGTCTCTCAATGATAGAATCCTTCGCCTTACAGTAAGTGAGGTCTAAGGAACAATAACCTATGAAAGGGATTAATCTCCTTCTGATCTTCTCGAATTGGAAGAAAGTTTAGAAGACGAGGCTCCATGAGGAAATACTTTCGAATTATAAAATTCTTACAGCATCCAGGATTTCCAGCTTCTTTGTGTTGGAAGATGGAAATTAAACAGGGTATCCTCTTGAGATTTGCCACGGGATCAGTTTTTTCCTGACGGGGGCGCGAAATGTCGCACAGGCGGCTGTCGCCCGTGTCAGGATGTGTCTGAATCTGTGGGAAGTTTCTCTGGAAGAGAACCCAAGAACATACTTCTCGTGAAAGAGACTCTAGGGGTCGCATAAGCGACTTCGTCTCTATCACATTGGTTTGATTTGGAGAGAAGTTTTTTTGTAGGATCAGCCTTCACCTGCCAGGTACTCAAGATGTCGCACAGGCGAACGTAACCCTTGTCAGGATGAAACTGGTTCTACTTTAAACCCTTTACCTTATGAAGAGAGGCGCTCTCCTCGGGTAACTCACTCTTTTCCCAACATTATGGGACAAGAGATGGAAGCTATCAGACTAGGAAGTCAATGAGGGTGCAGGTCTTTCAGCTTACAAGACCTTAGCAAACCTTTTATTGCAAGAATTCGGAGAGTCTCTTGAGTTCTGCCACCCCTCCTTCTCCTAGTTCGTTACTTTTAAGAGGATTATAAGTCATCCTCTTCTGTATATATGCAGCAAACCGATTTTCAGAATGAGAACTTTGCAATTGTTTGGAATTGGACAAGACTTGTATGAGCTCGCATTATTTGATTAGAGGCTTTTTCAAGTAATAGAAGCATAGATTACAGCTTATGTCCATGGATAGGAAGCTTGAATGATTCTCTTCGATCCTTATTTCTAATTAGGATCTCCTTCGTCTAGTACCAATTCGTTTTATTGACGAAAAGAACGAAGTTAGGAGATTTTACATTCTCTCTCGGCCTCGGCGAGGAAAGAATGTAGTAGAGAATTCACCTTAAGACTACGGTATGAGCATGTCATATACATATACCGAAGTTGACTCTATGGTTGACAACTGAATTCCTAGTATCCTTACAAAAGTTTTCCTAGTTTAATTCTGTTTACCGCAATGTAAGAGAATTATAGAGGATTCTTTATGGCAGAAGTTATCTCAGGCTTTCGGGAAGCATATGTAGAAAGCATAATCGTATTAAAGAACGAAGATTGCTCAGGATAAGTTCGATAAGTCTGTTGGGAATCATTTTCTTCGTGGCAGAAGTTGTTTCCCTGATCTCAGGCTTTCGAGAAGCATGTTTAGAAAGCATAATCGTATTAAAGAACGAAGATTGCTCAGGATAAGTTTGATAAGTCTTTTGGGAATCATTCTCTTTGTGACAGAAATTGTTTCCCTGAATGGACTATATACTATTGTCCATAAAAGTTTTTCCTATGAGAACGGAATAAACATAGAAGGCTCAATGCGCCAGAAGAGCCAGAAGCGCCAGCCTGGCACAAATGCGCCAGAAGAGCCAGCCTGGCGCAATGTGCCAGAAGCGCCAGCCTGGCGCAAATGCGCCAGAAGCGCCAGCCTGGCACAAATGCCCCAGAAGCGCCAGCCTGGCTCAAATGCGCCAGAAGTGCCAGCCTGAAGCGCCAGCCTGGCGCAATGCGCCAGAAGCGCCACCCTGGCGCAATGAGCCAGAACCGCCACCCTGGCGCAATTGGCGCTAGAAGCGCCAGCCTGGCGCAATTGGCGCTAGAAGCGCCATCCAAGATAATTTCTCGTTTTAGCGAGTTATTAACCTTAGAGTTCACTAGCCTCTTCGACAGAGGCGTAGTAACGGCAAGTTTCGTTCCTGATTTCGTTCCCCTTCTAATCGAAAAGGTGTTCGATCCCAAGGAACTATGAAATTATTTATTTTAAGCATTTAGGCCAATGCCACAGCTCTCTCATATCACAAAGAGAATCAAGAATCTCTTTTTTTTGCCCGGGTTCGCGTTGACAAAAGAGAACCTGTTTGGAAATCAGACACGGAACGTTACGATTCTTAAGAGATTCACTGCAATATGTTGCACGTCCGTGAGAAACTTCTCGATAGACGATAATAATTGTTAAATTATGTCTAGCATCTATTGGAGAGAGTTGTAAAAAACCTGAGAGAAGTCTTCTTCATAATCGCTTCGCAAGGTGGAAGACGACCAGGCTTCCTATAGATTACTTCATTATTCTTGACCCAAGAGATGTAGCAATTTACGCCATCTTTAGTTTAAAGAAAGGGGAATAAACTTTAGTCTTTTTCCCCTAAATGTAAATTCTTAACAGATGTTAAGATAAAGGGCGTCAAAGGAAGAAAAGGAATGATACTTTTATGCCTTCATTTTTGGGCCATAGAAATATATTGATTCACAGAGATCATAACGTTCTTCTCACAGCATGTTTCGTAAGAAATTTCACAGAGATTCTGGAGGTTCTATTAGAATCCAGTATATAGACCTGTAAAACCTCTCCATTCTGAGTCGGTCTGCGTGCAGACTGACCAGAAGTAGACATGATAAGAGGATTTTTTCAAGGTAAAAGGTCAACAACGCAGTATAAGGTTATATTCTGTCTCTGCAAGGAGAATTAGATATAGCAGAGAATTAAGATCTTCGGGATCTTATACGATACCTCTATACGATAAGAGTAGGATATCATGCACTGAGTATGGGATTCTTTTTGTTTGGAGTCCTCAGATTCCGTGTTATGACAAGATGGAACTGCTCCTCATAAAACTTCTTTCAGAAATTTTATGAGGGAATTCCTCGTTTCTCTTGCTCCTATATGACCAAGAAGAAAAGGGAATTTTTTGTGCATTGGAATCTCGCATCAGATTCTATGGGAACTCGGCAATGGGTTCTTGTCAGCATAATATGTCTGGCAAAAGAACTAAAACCCTCTGTTCCTCACTCAACGCTCCAGATAGTTTCGTTGTTCAGACAGGGTCCTTACGTTTTCATCTACAGAAGAAGAAATGGTGGAAACGTTTGCCTACAGAGTTTTTGGAATGTGATGAGGGCTCAAAATGCTGCCCAGTTAGTATTAAGAGGGATATATATAAAGAGCTAAGAAATCAGGGGTCCGCCCAATTTCTACTCTGAGTCTCCTTCGACTTCCAGGCTCCTTCCCTTCCTTCAGGCAAGGATAGGGAAGATTCTACAACGAGAAACCTCATCAACATGTTAGAAGAGATCTTGGTAGCAACAGAAGTAATCACGAAGGATCCTTTTCGGAATAAGACTCTTATCTCTCGTACTATTAGATTTCATATCAATTATGGATGTAGTTGACTACTTCTCCTCCCCTTGCCGGAGAGGCCGAGAGCTCAAAGTGGAAGAAGGTCTTCCACCCTTCTCAAAGTCTCCTGATAAACTATTGTGGTTGTTTAGGACTTTCGGACAATGTAGCGCCAACTAGGCGCTAAATGCCATAACAGGCGTAAAAAACGCCAGAGGCAGACAGTCCCAAGAATCACCGTCATTGTCTGGTGAGGAGAAAGAGTGGGCCTCCAACCTGGCTTAGATTTGCTAGAGGCGAACAAATTGGACTTATAAGAGAGTTCGATGGGGACATCGACAGACATCTTCGAGACTCTAACAAGCTCGAAGCTCTAGCAAGTGGGGAGGAACCGGCCAGGCTCCAGAGGCGAGGCTCCAGGCAGGCGCAAGGCGCCAGCCAAGAGTGAGGCGCCAGCCAGGCGCGAGGCGCCAGCCAGGCGCGAGGCGCCAGCCAGGCGCGAGGAGCCAACCAGGCAAGCGCGAGGCGCCAGCCAGGCGCGAGGAGCCAACCAGGCAAGCGCGAGGCGCCAGCCAGGCTCTAGGCTTCATCCAGAAGAGATCTATTTCTAAGAAAGCCCTGGTCTTCTTTGAAACTATGTGATCACTAAAACACTTCATGAGTATCTTGATGATTCCTTCAAACAGCTGAGAATTAAAAGCGAATGAAGTGCGAGCTTTTATGAATTCTTGTTCTTTCCATAACAATATGTCATTAAGTACATATTAGCTGTCATTTACGGGAGATGCAATTTTGGGTTGACCTCCCATTATACGAAGGATGTCAAGTTGACCTACGAGAGATACGTCTCTCTGGGTTATACGTGTCTACGGATAAGTTGCTGGGATAGGGAGCCGACACTGATCCTTAACTAGTGAGTTAAAATCTTAATTTAACGGAATTTTTTATTATTTGGGTTGTTTGAAAGGAGTTTGGGGATAACTCTTTTTCAAGTTAAGCACAAACCCTCGTGTGAGGATCTGGTGATCGGGATTGGTGTTGTGCTCCTTAATTATGCCACTAGGCATAGGTGTTTTGTCATGTAAGTGGATAGGACCCCATTGACAAATAACCATTAGATTCTGTCAAGTAAGTGGATAAGACCCCATTGACAGATCTACAAGAACTCTTAGCCATAGGTCACATCCTCGCTGAGGCTCTTGAGACGAAGCAGACTCCTAGCAATAGCTAGGAGGTCAACCCTTCGTCTAAACACATAGGAACCAAGGTTTTATTTATTTATTACCTACAACGTATGTTGTTTCCTGTCTATTCAGTAAATTAGCTGTCTCTTACCCTCCGCCAAAGGTGCCAATCAGCTAAGTATACTATATCTGACAGGTAAGTTGAATGCATAAAAATGTTATTGTTATGATACAATAAAGTTTTATGCATACTTACCTGGCAGATATATACGATTAATGGCCCACCCAGCCTCCCCTCAGGAGACAGGTGGAAGAGAAAATCTGTCCTAGAAAACGGGAATGGTTCCTATTCCCGCCACCCAGCAGCGGGGCGGTAGATCACCTGACCTACCTGTAGCGTGTGCCGCAAAATTCGAATTTCTATCGGGGACGACGGAGTCTATAGCTAAGTATATATCTGCCAGGTAAGTATGCATAAAACTTTATTGTATCATGACAATAACATATTATTTTTATGTTGTTCATAAATAAATGGGTAACATCTTAGACAATTATTGTTTACAAATAAATGTTACCACTTTGTCGAGAAAGTTGACTATAGGGTAAACAACCGCAGTCGATCCATCGTCATCGCGTGGCTCGGCCTTATTCACTCAATATTTAATCGATGAAACAAGAATACAATTACATCTTTAAGCATACCATTCAAAAGATTGAAGTTTCGTCAACATAATGTGACAAATGAAAGCCGCATATGAACTAAAATAAGCATGTGAGCTCTTCGTAAAATATGTTTTCAAGGCAGTTTTTAAGTCCAATTTGGCGGCAGTCGCGTGACTGGCTGTTCTAGCCACAAACAATCCACCATCTTTCCCAGCCTTCCCAGCACTCATTTGAACAATGTTAGCGTATATATGTAACGTTTATTGATCTTACTCAAGATTGCAGTTGTAATCAGCACAATAAAACAACATTTTGTTGCCTATATTAGTGAAAGTATGAAACTTTTTATTCTCGGGGTCATGGTTTGAACTGAAATTCATTTTTACCTTGTAATTGGTGGTTTTATCCTTACAGCCATCACAACTGAAACTCCACAGTGCTTATTTGATTGTTATTATACACGTTTTGGTCTTAATTCACTCCAAATTGCACTTGAACTATGTTGCTGTTCCTGGTTCCTAAGCGCTCACTCCACAAACAGTTACAGGCAGCACACGAGTACGCGTTTATGAGGTGCAAAGCTTTATTCCCTTAATTGTTTACTTTATTCATTATTTAGTTTAATTTTACTTTGTTACTTCAAAATGTTTATTTAATTCATGTCAATTCATTTTTTGCAACCAAATTAACCTAGAAAAATCACAAATATTTCTGATGTACTTACGAGCAGACGATGCGACAAAAAAATTACTCATCGTTGCCAATGTAGCGGAGCTTCACACATACACCGATTTATTCACAAACTGTTTCCATGAATTCTAGTTGTCATAGTAATGCAGTAATGATAAAATTTCTGTAATATGTATATATATACTACAAATAGATACACTAATTTCACTTATTTCCCTGGTTTTGTGTAAGTCTTATACCCAGTTTGGAGGGTAAACTCATACCAATTGACAACACTGATAAACAATTGAAGAGCGCAAAGAATGCCGTAGTTCCCTTGGATAAGTAGTGGTTGGAAGTCATGTTTACGATTGTTGTGATGAAAGTGCCCCAGCGTCTATGGGTACAAGTGGTGTGCGGATTTAGCATAGGAAATGAGAAGTTTGTTGACACAAGCGACTCCGCAAACATCGAGATGGCGTCAATCTTCTAAACATTTTTAATTGTAAGTAAAAATTTTGAAAGCGTCATGGGGGTATTGTGCATTGCGTTGGCCACACTTTTTTGCATGTAATATATATTATGGTGTATGCAATATAGGTATATTAAAAAAGAAAAAAAAGATAGGAAAGCTCATAAAATGCATTGCATTGAAATTTGTCTCAGGAAGCGGATTTATTTTCCAGCAATAATGAATATGTTCGAATTAATTATTGTGAATACATAATACATTAACACAATTTATAACCTTATTATAGTGTTTACATCATTATTTAAATATTATCTAGCGCTTTGGGATCCTGAAAATTCGCTAGATTTCCCCCCAGCCACATCCCAAAAGCCGCCAGTGTTTGCCACTAATGTAAAGGAAGTAGTATCAATATCTATGAGTACAAATTATTTGCAGATTTAACACAAGAAATATCTAAGTCAATTCGAGAGCGTCATGGCCGTCAAGTTAGCCGTGCGCTTGGCTAGACCTTCATTATCCTCTGTTTTATCAGAAATATACAATTATTTTGTAATTTAGAAGAAAGCACTTAGTATATTGATAGAGGTGTAGATATCTCGGTTTTTTAGATTGTCCACAACTCTGACTGATGCTGATGGTGGCACATTCAATGGCTTTTTCTGGAAGTGGTCGCTGCTCGGTGGAATGATGAAGCATGTTGCGGCCCGACCATCTACCCTAGACCAATTTGATAGCTTATAGACTAAGGCTACCCTAGGCTAATTACATGTTGCTAGCGAAGAATATATGTAATCAGTTTCGTATTATTGTCTATGTTAATTTACAGGGTCAAATTTGTTGGTATAATTGACCAATTCTCAGCAGTTAATCACGAGGGTAAATAATTGGGTGACAAACAGTTGATCACTGAATGTTCCCCTCTCACTTGATATTTAATTGGTGAAACAATGAAAAAATTAAACCTTTAAGAAAACCTTTCAAAGGATTGAAGTTTCATTGACAAATTGAGCTATAGGAGACTGCCGTGAACTAAAATAAGCTTGTGAAGTGTTCGTAAAATAAGCGTTCAAGGCAATTTTGAATCCAGTATGGTGTCCCACCAAATAACGATGTACCCTGAACCATGCTTGGACACTTCCTTCCCAACGCTCATCTAACTGTGTACTGAACACTAATTGTGTGTAGTACAAAGCATCGCTTCGTAGAGGCTATTAGTCCTAAACTGTAATGTATGTGTATTCCTTGACTGAGCTGGAAATGGATGTTTAAACTTGGTGACAAAGTGGTTAGGCTAATGTTTCAAAAAATTTTATCATGACCATTATAATTTTTTCTGGTCTGTCTCTTATGGAGCCCTGGGGCAGCCATGAGAGTGTAACTCCTCCTATTTGGATGAACAGTGGCTATGCTATCAGAAAGATTTTTGAGATAGAAAAGAGCTGCAGATTTTGTTGCTCATAGAGCCTAAAGCCATAGTTTCTGTTATGAGTGTATTTAATTTTCAAGAAATTACTACAGTATTAGTACATAGTGCAAGAATGTCCAGTTAAATTTGAGCTTCTCCCATTTACTATTTAAAGACTGTTTGCATATTGTATATATGTATTCTTTTTCAGTCATGAGTGTCCCAGTAGATCAGCCTGATGATGAACTGACCATCCCAAGAGCTGCTGTGAATAAAATGATCAAAGAACTTCTACCAAATGTCAGAGTGGCCAATGAAGCACGAGAACTAGTCTTGAACTGTTGTACAGAATTCATCCACTTGTTGTCATCTGAGGCAAATGACATTTGCAATCAACAGCAGAAAAAGACAATTAATGCAGAGCACATTCTTCTTGGTAGGTGACTGAAAACTGAAATTTTACCAATTGATATAGTATATCTTGAAGGTGTTCATATGTGATCTAGGTAGGATGAAGATAGCAGTTATATTGTTTAGAAATGTTTTTGTGGTACTATTCACTATTCTCCAATGTATCGTATGCTATACTTCATCTTTATTGCCTTGTACGTTTTGCTTTATATATGATGCTTATACAATTTTAATTTCTATCACCATGTACAATAATGTACAGTATACAGGATATACAGTACAACCATAATCCGATCTTCCTATGGGGTTGACTGCTTGGTTCTTCCTTCGCCATAGAATTCTATTTTGGGCATCTACATGTTCTATGTCCAATGATTTTATCTCTCTATGATGTCACTCATAATTTTTTGCCTACTTCTGCTTCTTCTACCCTTTATGGATATATCCCATGCATTCCTAATCATCCTCACCCCTGTGAACCACAAAATGATACCACCCCATTCTGGTTTTCCTGGTTTTATCTGTTATTTTTGTACATGCAACTTCCCCGGCAGATATATACTTAGCTTATGTCTCTGACGTCCGACAGAAATTCGAATTTCGCGGCACACGCTGCAGGTAGGTCAGGTGATCTACCCCCCTGCCGCTGGGTGGCAGGAATAGGAACCATTCCCGTTCTAGAACCAGATTTTCTCTGTCGCGGCAGTGTCAACATATGTTGTTGGCACCTCCTGACTTGATTTTCGTTTTTCATCGCCATCGATCTTCTGGGCTGTCTTTTGCAGGGAAGTACTGGGTCTTTGGTTCGGCATACGCTTTTATTAACTTTTTAATGAATTTGGCTTCGAAAATTTCGAAGAATATATGACGTGTAACTACCGAAATTTTCGGTAGACTCACATAGTTTGCAAGAAAGGGAAATATTAATATTTATTCATTAATACGTGTAATAAGTGTTAGAATTGATTGAGGAAATATACTGACTTCCTACTTTAGGGAGTCAGTAAAGCATGTAACTAGATACGTTTCTTTTAAAAGTTTTTTGGAAACTCGTACTAACGAGCAATTAGAGTATTAACAGTACTAGTAGTGTTGCATCCTCATCACCTTCTTACTTCGCAGAAACTTCAAATTCATAATTGCAATTTGAAGACAAGGATTGTGGCTCAAAATGCGAGCTATTAAAAGGTAAGAAGTGATTACTAGTGTTCCCCATTGCAGTGGAGGGTGCGTCTGATCGGCTCTGTCTCGCTCTCAGGCCTAGACCTCTTTCAAGCTCCCAAGCCCAGGGGAGAAGAAATGTTGCGAAAGCCGTTAAGGAGGTTTCAAGAGATCCCCCTCCCCAAGGTTCAGGTCATCCCCTCGGCAGGTTTCCTGTAGAGCGTCCCAGACTGCCAAGGATTAGCCATTGAAAAGGCATCCTTAAAAAAGTGCGTCTCTTCATCTTACATCCGAAAAGACGAAGAATGTATATGTTTTGATGATCTAGCGCGTTCTCTGAAAACTAAGAGAACACTGAGCAAGAGCCAGCCAGGAACTTAGGAAGCCGCGTTCCAGCAAGCTAGCGTGAGCCACGTTCCAACAGCCAGCAGCGAGCCGCGTTCCTACAACCAAACGCGAGCTGCGTTCCAGCAACTGAGCGCGAGCCGCGTTCTAGAAAATTTTTCTTGGCGCAAGGCGCCTTCAAAGAAGACGAAGCGCCAGCCTGGCGCAAATTGCGCCAGAAAAACAGACGGCTAGAGCAAGGAGCCTTATAGTACAGTGGCAATCAGAACGATCCTTCCATTGAACGTTTCCGGGCAAGAGGCTCTTTCTAAAAGGGGTCTAGTAGGCGCTTGGAACTATCAGGGCGCACGGGACCTTCCACGCAAGCGGAACGTTCCAGGAGCGAGTCTCCTTTCTAGCGTGCGGAACATTCCAGGCGCGCGGAACTATCCAGGCGCTAGGCGCAAGGAGCCAGGCGCCAGAATATTCCAAATCTTCTTATGAGAGAGAGGTCAGTCGCGAGGCTCCTCTTTGAGTTTTTAACTTGAGCAACTTTCCCCTGGCAAAGGTGCAAGATGTCGCACAGGCGGCCGTCGCGTTTGTCAGAAGGATTCTGATACTAAGAGAAGCCATTTTTTCATTATTCAGAAGACTCCTGTGTTTGGCAGTTCCTCTCAATGCGGACACTCTCCTTCATTCATGCTCTTCCCTCGTTATGAAGAGGCAAGAGCTTTGGGAGTTTTTCTTATAAGAATCTCATCGACGTTTGGGTTTGATGGCGGATAGGAAATATCTACTTCCTTCCGTAAACCCTACAGATGAACAGGAATTCTGTCTCTTCCGCGATTTATGAGGAAATCACGAAGATTTAAAGAGTTCCTGGATTAACTTCCTTCCTTAAGGAGATATATATACTCTTGCTATCGTTCTATTAATGAAAAGAGCGAAGACAGTAAAAATTTTTCCTTTATCTGCCTCGGCAGGGAAAGAAGGTAGTAGAGTATCTGCTGTATGAGAATACGATACGGCAAATCACACATACTGTAGTTACTTCTTTGCAGAGCAACTTAATTACCAGTATCCTTCCAGGAATTTCCTAGGAAGGACTACGCTTAAAGGGATTGTTAAGACAACACCTACTTAGCTTCTAGATTTATCGAAGTCTTGTTTCGCTTAAATATGCATTAATAAGAACTTCCTGAAGTTCGATAATAATTTTATAAGATTCCTTTATTTAATGGAGTAGCTGGCAACTCTGGAAGAGTAAGGCCAGACGGCTAACGGAGACTGCTATCGCGCCTTAGAGACCAACGCAGTAACATGTATGGTGCGGTCATGAGTGGTTAGTTACTGTCTCTCTCCTGCGGGATGGAATAACTAACCGTGTCTCTCCCCTACAATCGCGGTTTTAGCCTCGGATTGAGGGGATAGTTAAGCAAACATAAATAAAATATTGTCTGCCTTTTGCTAAGAAGCTTTCAATAAGAAAGATATTACAACATTTCAATGCTGTTTACCGTAGGTAACATTATTAAAGGATTCTAACGCAGCGGAACTCTATATTATATGATGCTCTCATGCTTACGAAAGCATGGCTTATTAGAGTACATGCTTAGTGAGAAGATGAATGTAGTAGAAGAGAATTCACTTTAAGACTACGGTATGGTCAAGTCTTATGCACATACCGAGGTTAACTACAGAATTCCTAGTATCCTTACAAAGATTTCCTAGATTAATGCTGTTTACCACAATGTGACAGTATTATAAAGGATTCTAATACGGCAGAGCACGATATAATATAATTCTCTCATCCTTTCGAGAAACGCACACAACCTTTTTAGAATCGGATATTGCTCAAGAGAAGATGGGTGAGTCGATTGGGAAACATTCTCTTAGTGGCAGAAGTTGTTTCCCTGAATGGACTATACAGTGGACCCCCCGTATTCGCGTTCTCCAGATTCGCGGACTCACACATTCGCGGATTTCTCTCGGGAACGTTTCTCTGCACTATTCGCGGAAAATTCACGCATTCGCGGTATTTTTCTATGATAAATATCCACAAATTCCTGGTTTTTTTGATGGATTTCATCATAAAATGCACTTTTTTTGATAAAACTATTAAAAAAACCAAGCATGAAAATTTTTAGTGGGTTTTTCTTGAGTTGTAACTAACAAAATAGGCTGTTTTTAGCATTTTTATAGGGGTTCCAAACATTCGCGGATTCTAACTATTCACGGGGGGGTCTGGTACGCATCCCCCGCGAATACGGGGGGACCACTGTACTACGTATATAAAAGTTTTTTCCTACTAAGAACGGAATTAACACGTTAAGGATGTCGGGTACCATAAAGGCACAGATGTTCTGGCACATAACCTTAAAAGAACTAGAAGGAAGCGCCAGCCTGGCGCAAAGCGTCAGAAGCGCCAGCCTGGCGCAATGCGCCAGAAGCACCATCCAAGATATTTTCTCGTTTTAGCGAGTTATTAACCTAAGAGTCCAGTAGTGGTTGGTTTGGTGTTTGCTTCTCACCTCGGTGGTCGCGGGTTCGATTCTCGGCTATTCCATTGAGGAGTGAGAGATGTGGATTTCAGGTGATAGAAGTTCACTCTCGACGTGGTTCGGAAGTCACGTAAAAACACCATACAAACAAACAAACAAACCAGTAGCCTCTCGGAGGCTCGGTAACGGCAAGATTCGTTCCTGATTTCGTTACCCATTTAATCGGAAAGGGGTCGCTTACAAGGAATGATGAAATGATTTATTTTAATCACTTAGGCCAATTCCACGACTCTCATATCGCAAAGAGCATCGAGAATCTCTTTTTTCGCCCCTGTTCGCGTTAACAAAAGAGAACCTATTTGGGAACAGACACGGAACGTAACGATCCTTAAGAGGTTCGATGCAAGATTTTGCATGTCCGTGAGAACCTTCTCGATCGAAGATAATAACTGTTAACGTATGTCTAACATTTATTGAAAAGAGTTTTGAGAACCTGCGGAAAGTCTTCTTCATAGATCTCTTCGCAAGGTAGAAGACGAACAGGCTTCCTATAGACTGCTTCCTTTTCCTCGAACCAAGAGAGGTAGCAATATACGACATCTTTAATTTAAAGAAGGGGAATAAACTTTAGTCTTTTTTCCCCTAGTTATAAATTCTTAACAGATATTAAGATAAATGGGCGTCAAAGGAAGAGAGGATGAATGCCTCATTTTGGCCTTAGAGAGGTTGGATTCACAGAAGTCACGTTCTTCTCACAGCATGTTTCGTAAGGCTTTTCCAAGAGTATCTGGATATTCTATCAAAAGTCTATTATAAATAGACCTGAAAAACCTCTCCACTCTGAATCTGTCCGCGTGCAGACTGACCAGAAGTGGACATGAATGAGAGGATTTTTCAAGGTAAATGACAATAGTCATGGCTAAGACATAGAATTGCTGCAGATCGTGCTAGATGGAATGAGGAAACTGTCCTCTTCCGATACCTCTGTGAACCACATAGCGAGGTTCTTTCTTCACTTTCAGAGGGAAGAATCACCTAGGTATATATCTGCTATCAAAGAACGCAGTAAAAGGCTATACTCTGTCTCTACAAGGGGAATTAGAGATAACAGAAGATTAAGATCTTCGGGATCTTTTACGATACCGCAATACGACAAGAGTAGGATATCATGTACTTCGATGGGATCTTTTTGTGGCCACAGATTCCGTGTTCCGACAAAATGGAACTGCTCCTCATCAAACTTCTTTGAGAAAGTTTATGAAGGAATTCTCTGTTTCTCTTAGCCCTAAACGACCAAGAAGACAAGTGAATTTTTTGTGCATTGGAATCTCGCATCAGATTCAATGGAGACTCGGCAATGGGTTCTTGCCAGCATAGTATGTCTGGCAAAAGAACTAAAACCCTCTATTCCTGACGCAACGCTTTCAGATAGAAGTTTCGTTGCCCAGGCAGGGTACTTACTTTTTCATCTACAGAAGAAGAGATGGTTTAAACGTTTGCCTACTGAGTCTTCGGGGTGCGATGAGGGCTCGAAATGCTTCCCAGAAGGTATTCAGAAGGATACAATAAGAGGTAGAAATCAGGGTTCCTCCCAATTTCAGCTCGGAGTCTCCTTCGACTTCCAGACTCCTTCCCTTCCTTCGGGTAAGGATAGGGAAGATTCTGCAACGAGGAACCTCATCAACATGTAAGAAGAGATCTCGTTAGCAAAGGAAGTATTCACGAAGGATCCTCCTCGGAGGAAGACTCTTCTCTCTCGTATTGTTAGATATCCTGTCGTCTACTGGATGTAGCTGACTACAATCACCTCCCCTTGCCAGGGGCCAAAAGCTCAAAGGGGAAGAATTTCTTCCACCCTTCTCCAGTCTCCTGATAGACTATGTGGTTGTTCAGGACTCTCGGACAATGTAGCGCCAGCCAGGCGCCAAATGCCAATACAGGTGAAAAACGCCAGAGGCGGACAGTTCCAAGGAACTCTGTCATGGTCGGATACTGAGAAGGAGCGGGCCTCCAACCTGGCGCAAATGCGCCAGAGGCGAACAAATCGGACAGATATAAGAGTGTCCGATGTGGACATCGCCAGACAGCCTAGAGACTCTTCCAAGCTCGAAGCTCCAGCAAGTGTGGAGGAGCCAAGCCAGGCGCGAGGCGCCAGCCAGGCTCTAGAAGCCAGCCAGGCGCCATCCAGGTGCCAGGCTCCTTCAAGGCTAGGCTCCAGTCAGGATTGAGGATCCATCCAGGCGCAAGGCTCCTTCCAGTAAAGAGAAACCTAAAGCTCTGTCATGTAAGAGGGCTAGTCCCCATTGATATGATACAGGTAAGGCTCTGCCATGTAAGTGGGTCAGCCCCCATTGGCACGATCCGAGAAGGCTCTGTCGTGTAAGCGGGCTAGCCCCCATTGACATGATCCAAAAGGGTTTGTCAGTCATAGGTCCCTACCTCGCTGAAACTCTTGAGGCATGCAGACTCATAGACAGTAATCATGAAGTCTTCTGCCAAGCTCCAGGCGCAAGGCGCCATCCAGACGCAAGGCTCCAGCCAGGCGCGAGGCGCTAGCCAGGAGGGAGGAGCCAATCAGGCGCCAGCCAGGCGCGAGGCTCCAGCCAGGCTCTAGGCGCCATTCAGGCGCAAGGCTCCAGCCAGGCGCTAGGCGCCTGCCAGGCACGAAGCGCTAGCCAGGCTCCAGGCTTCACCCAGAAGAGATCTATATCAAAGAATGCCCTGGCCTTCTTTGAGACAATGTGATCTCCTAAGCACTTGACAAGTGCATTGATGATTCCTTCAAACAGCTGAGAATTAAAAGCGCATGAAGTGCGAGCTTTTCCGAATTCTTGTTCTTTCCTTAACAATATGTCATGAGGACATATTAGCTGTCACATACGGGAGATGCAACTCTGTGTTGACTTCCCATATCCGAAGGATGTCAAGATAACCTACGAGAGATCCTTCTCTCTTGGTTGATACGTGTCTGCGGATACATTGCTGGGATAGGGAGCCGATACTGATCCTTAACTAGTGAGTTAAATTTTGTTTAACGTCGTGTTTTTTTCTTTGGGTTGTTTGAAAGGAGTTTGGGGATAACTCTTTTCAACTTAAGCACTAACCCTCGTGTTAGGATCAGGTGATCGGGATCGGTGTTGTGCTCCTTAATTATGCCACTAGGCATAGGCATATTGTCATGTAAGAGGCTCTGTCGAGTAAATGGATAAGACCCCATCGACAGACCCACAAGAACTCTTAGCCATAGGTCACATCCTCGCTGAGGCTCTTGAGGCGAAGCAGATTCCTAGGCATTAGCCATGGAATCTTCCGCCTGAACAAGTAGGAACCAAGGTTTTATTTATTTATTACCTACAACGTATGTTGTTTACCTGTCTATTCAGTAAATAGTTGTCTCTTACCCACCACCAAGGGTGTCAATCAGCTAAGTATATATCTGCCGGGGAAGTTGCATGTACAAAAATGATATTGTTAGAATACAATAAAGTTTTGTACATACTTACCCGGCAGATATATACGATGAATGGCCCACCCAGCCTCCCCTCAGGAGACAGGTGGAAGAGAAAATCTGGTTCTAGAACGGGAATGGTTCCTATTCCTGCCACCCAGCGGCAGGGGGTAGATCACCTGACCTACCTGCAGCGTGTACCGCGAAATTCGAATTTCTGTCGGACGTCAGAGACATAAGCTAAGTATATATCTGCCGGGTAAGTATGTACAAAACTTTATTGTATTCTAACAATATCATTTTACAAATACCCACCCTTTGTCTTTTTTGTTTACTATCAGTTCCTTCCATCAGTGACAATCAGAGGATCCATCTTAACATTCTCATCTGCATCCTTTCCTGGGTTCCCTTGCTTGCATTACTTACATTTCTTTACCATAAAGGAGCACTGGTCTGATCCCTGTTTTATAGATCTTAATTCTGTCTCAAAGGAACCTGTTTCTACTTAGCCCAAGCGCTGTTTCTAATTCTCTATTGCACTCCAGTTCACACCACCCTCACTCCTTATGACAGAACTGAGGTTCTTGGAAACTGTTTTTTGCTTAGTCCCTGCCAGTACTTGAACTTACATGTAATTCATTTCTGCCCCGTGTGCTGCTTAGCATCATTTCTGTTTGTAGCTCTGATTTTGAGTCCTCTTCTTTCCAGGCACTCCTACCAAGTCCTGTACCTCCTGCAATTCTCCTGTTTCTGCTGGTGCAACCAAGTCATCTGCCAACAGTAGATTCCATAACATATTTCCTCTCACAATCTTGCTCAGAACATCTGTTATGACTACAAAGCAATGGACTTATAGCTGACCCCTGATGTCTTCCTTTATTTTGTCGATACTGATGTTCTTGCTCCCTTAGATGTTATCTTTATCTTACTTTATCTTCCTTCTCAAACTACAGTAAACCCTGCTCCTGGGTACTACATCGACAAAACACCTGTTACCTTCCAAAGTTTTTCCTGTACCTGTCTTACAATAAAAAGGGCGTGACTGTGCTTTTCCTAGGCATAAATCTAAACTACTTTTTGTAGATGTCAACAATTTTGCACTTGATTTTTATCACTTGTCAGTACTCTAATCTTGTGTTCCATAAGCTTTATTCCTCTACTATCTCTACATTCTGTAACATTCCCTTTTGCATGCAGATACACACCATTTGAATCTCCTCCCAATCAAAAGGTACATGTATTCCTTTCTTCACCAAGTACATCTCCCACACTTTATAAGTATACGTACTGCCATTTTTGTCCCTTGTATAATTAGATTCCTCCCTATTTCTTTTTTTGGTATCTCCTTGGCCTAGGATATTCTATAAATCATTTATACTCCATCTGGGATTCCTAGTTTCTCAAAAAGTGGTTTGATAATTTCATTTCTTGACTAGGCCTCAAACTTCTTTACTTTTTATGGGGATTTCTTTAATTTTAACACCCATGTTTTATTTTAAAGCTTTACATGCTAATTTATCTTCTTGTAATTGCTTTCTGATGTATCTTGCAGCCCTGGATAAGTTAGGATTTGGTGATTACCGAGCTGATGCAGAAGCTGTACTGAAAGACTGTAAAGCGATGGCTGCCAAAAAAAGGAGAAAAAGCACACGGCTAGAAAATCTTGGTATCCCAGAGGAAGAGCTTCTTAGACAACAACAGGAACTCTTTGCAAAGGCAAGACAAATGTTTGCTAATGCTTTATTTACACCAACGGTTGATCAGTTATTTCAAATTATGATTTAGTGCTCATTCCCATTCAAGTTTACTTTATAATAAGCTTAAATAGAGTTTTTTCAGTTTAAATTTGTGATATCCACATATGGATATGTGATCCAGTCATGGGAACATTGTCCTTTTCAAGAATTCTTTGTAATTCAACCAGTGTTGTTTTTTACTGTGTTTCTCAAGGCACTCTAAAAGGTTTGTAAACTTTATATACTTTTCTTTAGCTCTGGCCAGCCATTTGAGAATTAATAAATGATTCAGTGATCATACTATTATTATTAATAGGGCTTAGTTTCTCCAGACCTCTGAGTCTTAAATAGACTCTTCTCGGGCTGGTTCTCAGGGATTAATCCTGAGGAGCAGGAAAAGAAGGAAAAATAAATAAAAAAATAAAAAATAAAATAAATAAATAAAGAAATAAATAAATAAGGAAAGAAATAAATTAATAAAAAATTAGACAATTTCAGAAACCTGTCTTATTTAAAAAATTTATGATGTTGTTAATTGAGAAATTTTTGCTTTCAGCAAGAATACTTTTCATTTTTTAATTCCGTAGATAAAATTATCTTTGTTGGGTCCAGTTTGGGTGTTCAACAAGTAAATGCTGCAATTTCATGGGTGTTTGACATCTACAGTGGTCCCCCCGTATTCGCGGTGGATGCGTACCAGACCCCCCTGTGAATAGTTAAAACCCGCGAATGTTTGGAACCCCTATAAAAACGCTAAAAACAGCCTATTTTGTTAGTTAAAACTCAAGAAAAACCCACTAAAAATTTTCATGCTTGGTTTTTTTAATAGTTTTATCACAAAAAGTGCATTTTATGATGAAATTCATAAAAAAAAAACCAGGAACTTGTGGATATTTATCATAGAAAAATACTGCGAATGCGCAAATTTTCCGCGAATAATGCGGGGAAACGTTCCCAAGAGAAATCTGCGAATCTGGAGAACGCGAATACGGGGGGTCCACTGTTTTACACTTTATTGGGTCAGCATGTGGTGTACTGATTAGCAAATATTGCTTGGGAGAATATGAATGTAAACCATGATTGTAGAAGTATTGTACAGTCATGAATCTGTTGCGCTGTTTAATGCATGGTGAAATTAATTTTTATAGTGCTAAACACACTGTATAGTACAAAGTGTTTACACTTTGTGGTGAAGGTGCAAATTTTCAAATATCTGGATGATCTTGAGGTCTTGCTTATACATATTTGTTTAAGACAGCTCAAACAATAGGTGATGTTATAGAGACCATGTTAATTTTATGTAGTAATGTACTTTTGTTTAGATGTACATATTCCTGTATGCAACAGTATGATAGACTTTTTTTTTTTGCCAGGGTTTTTTAACACCTGACTTACATTTACAGGCAAGAGAAGAGCAAATGCTGGTTGAGCAGCAGCAGTGGCAGTTGTTGCAAGAGCAGGCTGCTGCAGCACAGCAGCTGCAGCAAGAACAACAGGCTATGGATGATGAGGATGATTATTCTTGAGAAACTCCAAGGATTAGTGTTTGGAGTACTACTTAAAATTTGTATATACTGTACTAGTGTTCATTGGATTCGGATAATTTTTGTTTTGTACATACTGGTGGTTACATACAGTATTTTATGGGATTTTCTTTTGGGTTTGTGTCGAGAGTTTGCTCATGGATCACACTCAAGAGACCATTTGTGTCTTCATTCATTCATTCTTCCCCATCATGATTTCAATTCACATTTCTGTATGTTATTTTTCACATGATGTATTATGTTTTGTCTCATTTTCTTCTTTTGTACACTTATGTATTGTTTATTAAATTATAATTAGTTACTATCTTAATAAATTAGATACATTTTGAGGTTGCATGAAATTAAGACACTGAAAGTGATGGTAGTTGTATGTAGGGTAATTTAAATTTTGAATTTCTTTTGTTGAGATTGATCAAATCATGATTGAGATTTTTGAGAAGTTTCAAGTTATATCAGTTTTCTTTCATAGTTAGTTACTGTTACACCCCAAGATTAAAAGTGTGATCTTAGATGTGAGCAAGCATGCATAAGAATGAATCTTTTGAGAGGTAAATGTCATCATTAGTTTCATTTGTATATTTCCTGGTTTGTGGGTTTAATGAAAACAATCTGTCAGAATGGGATTGTGCATTTTTCCTGTGTTAGAGGGTTAGTTTTCGTATAATTTTTTATTACCATACTCTTGTGGACATTGATTCAAATAGGCATAATATACATTCAGTTTAGGATGTTGAACCGTTTTACTTTGTTAAAGCTTGAAAAGCAATTGATTGTGCAGCCTGAGTGCAGTTACATGTACAATGTAATTATTTTGTAATTCCATGACTTAATTCTAATTTGATGACCGAAGAATAGTACAATAACTAATATTTTTACTTAGCTATTCTGTTATGAAACTTGAGGTTTGCATTTAATGTTAATGCTGTAGGAGCAGAGAAAGTTCAGTGATGAGTAGGGGAACTAATACAATTAAGTTTATTCTGTTATTTTAAGATCAAAGTTGTTGAATTTTCCATTTATCCATAATCAGTACTTGATATATTTGCCAATTCCTCTAGTATGTGCTTTAGGATATTGATTATGGAATCTTACATTTATAATTTTTGTTGAGAGTTATTATTGGCTTATCTTACATAACTCAATCTAGCATTAAGTGCTAAGTTTAATGCCTGTTTTTAATGATGGATTACATCCCTAGTTTTATCTTTGTAGATACATAATTGTTTTATGGCTCTTCCTTAATGTCCCTATTTTCCTTTAATGTAAATTACAGTATGTTTGTATTATTATTTATATGTCCGTGATTGATAGTATTTTAAAATAGGTCACAGTGAAATGGTTAGCCAGTTCTAATATTCGGTCAGTAATATGTTTTAATGAATAGATGAGTTGAAATGGATATATTTTGAAGTTAAGGGATAAAAGTGGAGACTTGGAAAAATCTTATATTACTGTATTGTAAGTATTTTGAGCAATGTTAAGAGCTGCTAAAAAAGCTTTTCTACTTCAGTATATAAATTGAATTATTACTTAGTGTGTGTATGAAATCTGAAAAAGTTTTTGCAGCATGCTAGCATTGTTCATTGCCAAGAAGTCAAATAGTACTATTTATGCTGATGAGACTTGCATATAGACATGAAAGCTGACCAGCCTTCTGTTGTTGGAGATTATTTTGACATTGCATTCATTGGTACTCCTTGATTTATACACCTCATTGTTAATGTTTCTTTGTTTGGAATACAATGTGTTTTCTGAGTACGTAATTACAGATGAATGCTTATTTGTTTGAGTGGGATTTTAAGTGGAGGACAATGATCAGTTCCTTTTGCAATGAGATTCAGTATTAATTTTTGTACTTTTCCTATATTAAATTTTGTGCTTTTAATGTATCATGTTTTATGGAAATCTTGATTTGCAAGAGAAGCCAATTAATTTTTGTCAAAGATATTTTTCAGTAAAATGTTAAAAAAAATTTACATTGTTATACATTGAATATCTCTCGACTGAATTTCTGTTGTTGTGCCAAGGGAAATTGAATCTCGGGTTACTGCTAGATAAGAATGTGATGGTGGTGAATGTAACTTTCTACTGTACCACATGATATTAAGCTCACCTTTGGGTAAAGAAGCACAAGGCAAGAAATACCATATTTTAAGTTGTATTTCCACAAGTATTGTAAATAAGAGCTGAAAAAGTGTGATATATTTTATACTGGAAAGCTGATTTTCAAGTAATGTGCAACAGCCAGTGAGCCACTCAAAGTGGTGCAGTACTTTGCAAAATGTAGTGAATGCAAAGATGCATGCTACAATATAGGAACTAAAGGAGCCATTGCTTGGAGGTAGTAATTTTTGTGGTTTGTAGTGTTTTTAAGAAAAGACTCCCAGGTAATTTTGGAAACAAACTCAAGTTTCCCTATGACATTTGATTTAAGTAGTTTGAATGATCTTTCCTATACTAAGTGGCTCTGAAACTAAATTTTAGATGGAAACAAATCTGATAATTTAAATTTTATTTCTTCATGATTACAAGTATTTGCACTAAATGAACTGCTTGCCATTAATCACTGTTCATGAATAAGGAAATTAGCACTGACCCATTGAATGTAACAAAAAGATGGTTAGTTTCCTGCAAAATGATACAATATTTCCATGGAAGATACTTTCTTTATAGCAGTAACATTTTGAAAGTACTTCCATTTTTGTAACAATATGGTAAATTATTTAACACCACCACTTGGTTTATTGTGCCGACCCAACGTAGTTCCTCCATTCTTGTTCTTAGAAGACTCACTTAGAAGACTCACTTTTTCTCAAATGCAGCAGTGACCTGCAAGAAAGTGTTTTACAGTGATATCATCTGCACAAGGATGAGGTTGATTATTGTCACATGAATGTTTGAACCTTAAAGAAAATTAAACACAGGTAGACCAGTCCTTACATTCAAAACTGGTTTTTATGAACAGATTCATTTACTTGTGTCATTTATAATTTCAAAACTGGTACTGTGGCTGCTTGTTTAGTTACCTGCGAATTTTCTCTTGATATCAAGAGGTTTACAACCGATACAATGTTCTGTGACATGAGTATTTGTGTAATGGTGCTCAACCAACCACTATTCACTCAACACCTGAAACTTAAAGTATATATAAGTAAAGTAATTTGGACATGGAAATTATTTATCTCCATTACCTGCTTTGATATGTAAATGACATTCAGGTTTGTTCATGTAGGAATATCATCAGTGTAAGCTGGATTGGTTATTGAAGCTTGTCCCCCTCATTTTGGGACCACCTTAACGTGGTGAGGGGGCTCTCGAACCTCAGGAATCTCTTCCCAGGTTCGAACCCAAGAGTCCCATATGACATTATATATTTTCGAGTAAACTTATGTGGACTTTTCCATTTTTGCCAAAATTTTTGAAAGCAAATAAATGAGAAAACATATCATGGCTGAACGTGGAGTTAAATCCGAAGCTAAATAGTGAGAACTGTGGTAGATCCATCATCTACCCGACAATGTTCGGACCTGTTTTTCAGGCGGAACTATTCTGTGGAGCTGAACCACGGATTCCAGGGGGGCCCTGGTTCTAGGAATAGAACTCTCGGCATTCTATCCAGTTTGCCCATAATGTGATTAGGATGGGGATAATTGTATTTACATAATACTCTTAGTCCTAGCAAGCGGGTTCTGCTTACACTTGGGCCATACTAATCATGTTATGCCATCCCCTTTTGGGGTAGGGTAGGGATGCGGACATTTGGGAGTCCTTTCTCACTTGTGCCTTTGACAGAAGATTTAACTTCGCGAAGGGCCAATGATATCTTTTCAAGATTTTTTTTTTTCTTTTCTTTTTTGTAAAAACTCAAAATTTATGAACTTTGAAATAAATGATTTGAGTACCCCTGGGCCCCATGATGGAAAAACTACGGCACAGTTGATGACCATTGGCACGTCACTCCTGAATTTCCTAGGTACTACCACAAGTAGTGAAAGTACTATAAAAGATACAAAAGGAACACCTGTTCCAAAGTAAAAGCAGCAGAGCCAGAAAACCAAATAGAGTGCATAAATAAAAAAGAAACAAACAAAAATAAATTGGTAAACTCCAATATCGTAACAATGGAACCATATATGATGAACAATAATTCTGAATTAGAGACAAATAATCCTCCCAGCAATACAGAAAAATATAAAAATCATAATAGACAAGCAACATACATAAAACAAGGACCAAAAAGAAACAAAAATTACCAACTTAATCCCACATTGGTACATTTTGATGACCTCTTTGGACCAGATAATTGGTCAAGATTTCTAGTCCTCAAAACTGACAACAAAATCTCAGCAGCGATGCTAGAAAAGAAATTACTTAACTTATATCCAACACAAGACATGGAATCCAGACACATCAAGGACAATGAATGGCTTATCCAAGTAACCAATAAAAAGCAGTCCACTGCCTTTTTAAGTATAACAGAAATAAATAATATAAAGGTAATAATTTCAAGCCACGAAACATTGAATTATGTACAGGAGTACAGTCCCATCCTACCCAATAGCGAGCAGGAGCTTCCTTCAAAACAACTATTGCTAGACTCCCTAAAATTGAGATATAACAATATCCACGATTTAGAAATATACTCTATTTCAAGTAGGAAAGATAAAAGTAAAAATATCAACATTGCCAAAATAAAATTTACAGGCCAAGACTTACCATTTAAAATTAAAATTCTTGGACAAAATAGAGAAGTTCGTCCTTTTGTTCCTAAACCGCTACAATGTACACAGTGCTCAAGGTATGGACACATACAAAAGATGCGTAATAAGGCTATATGTGCAGTCTGTGCATCAGATGACCATACCACTAATTGGAACTGTAATCAATCAAAATGTATTAATTGTGGACTAGCCCATCACGCAAAATCTAAGGAGTGTTCATTTTACCAATATAACACAGAACTTCAGTTGTTAATAAATAGGACAGGAATGTCAGTCATGGAAGCCAGACGAGCTAAAAGTAAGAGGCATTAACAATCCATCCAAAACCCCCACCTTTTCAAATGTGACAAAATCAAGACATCAAACAGCACAATGAAAAACAAGATAGTATAAACATGGAAACTGGATTTCATACCAATAATACTGAAACCCAAAATAAAAGTGGTATTACAACAACCAATACCACCACTAACATAGATGATTCAGTTATCCATGGAAAAGAACTTCCAATAGAAGAAGATTTAAATAATGATGATAATCGAACTGGCAAAAAGAAAAGAATTCTAGAAAGAACCCCACCTAAGGTAAAAAAAGGAAATATTGAAAATTACAATCAATCCAGAGAGACTCCAACTACACCAGGAGAACATTTTAAAAAAGATATTAAACTAACCTCATCACAAGTGGAAATACACAATTACCCTCAATCTCAATCAAACAGCCAACATCTGGACAGTAAAGATCACTCTTTACAATTTCCATCAAATAATACTAATGAAAATCATACCATTAAACCAAACCAAAATATAACTATCACCCCCCAACCATCCACAAGACCCAAATATCCCATTAACAACAACAAAACAAATAACCCCTCAAACCAACAGTCCTTATCACTACAGAAAAGGAACAATAGAATTACAAAACCAGAAATTTCTAAAGCTAGACCAAAAACTTCTGAACCAATAATTAACATTACCAAACATGCTTCATCTTGTGGTTGTAATGAATGCTTTGTAAGTACATATAACCAACTAACTACCAAGACAGAGGACACAGTACAAAATTGTATAGACAATTTTACCAAATTAAGGAGGTGCCCTTTAACACACCAACATGAGAACGAATTATGTTCTGAACCTTCCTAAAATACAAAATGGAAATTATAAAATAAAAAATAGACATTAATATTCAACTATGAAAAACAAACAACTGCAGAATCTAATAACCAACATACAAATGCAACGATTAAAAAACCACAAATAAATTCAAATGCATATAAACTACGAGATAAAGTAAAATCAGCAATCAATTTACAGAATTTAACACCAATTCCTCCCAATAATGGAATATAAAATCATTCAATGGAATATGAATGGTCTCTTAACCCGACTACGTCTGGGTGAATTACAAAGAATCATACGAGACCACAACCCAATGTGCATATGTCTACAACATATAGGAAGTAACCCTACAAATATCCAACACTATAAAATTGCCTGTTATTCACCAACTGACGGTGGAAAATTAGGCACAGCCATATACGTTCATAATAGCATTACATATGAACCTGTTGACATACCATCTATGCCATATCAAATAACATCAATTAAACTAAAATAAGCAGGGTTTCTCAAATAAACGTCTAATTTTTTTTCTTGTTTTTTTTTATTTTTTTTTTTTTTTTTTTTCTTCAGGATGATCCCTGGGAACCAGCCCGAGAAGAGTCTGCTTGAGACTCAGAGGTCTGGAAAAACTAACCCCTATTAATAATAATGAACTACTTAAGTAATGTCAAAATATTGCCACCTACAAGATATAATATCCAAAAAAGCCTAACTGGGATAACTATTTTCCTATACACACGAAACATACCACCATTCCCACATAATGAAGATCACAATACTACATGTGAATCCTTCTCAAACTTCATAATAAATGCTGCAGATAAAAGTATTCCAAAAACCAAATCACATTCCACAAAATCCCCTGTCCCATGGTGGAACCCAACATTAACAACATTAAGTAAAATAAAACATATATTGAGTCGCAATCTAAACAGACTCAAAACTCGCCTTAAATCACTCAACAAAATGCCCTATAGTATAAGCATATTAAACAAAATAGTTTATAAAAACAAACATAACAATTAAACCACATTAAACCACATATAACAAATATACAGCCAAAAATTTAGAAAAAACCCGGTAATAGCTGAAAAAATCGCATCATGGAAAGAATATTTCTCAACATATCTTCAAACACAGAATTTCCAACAAGGGATGTCTTGGCAAAAGATAGGAAAACAAATCAATGGAAAACATATAAGACCTCCAAGAAGTGCAATACATTTAAATGGAAAAATATACCATGATACTTATGAAATATCAAACATAATTGGGAAACATTTTTTTTTTTTGAAAACGTCAGTGCTTACTCCAGCCTAGATACATTTTCAAAATATCAGAAAACAAAAGAAAATATAATACTCAATCTTGAAACTCTTGAAGACCTGGAATATAACTATATTTTTAACATGGATGAACTAGATAATGCCATCAACTCATGTCATCCCTCTGCACCAGGATATGATAAAATATCATTTGAAATGATAGAAAAATTAGCTCCTATAGCTAAATCATATTAAAATTTTACAATAGTATCTGGCTAAAACGTGTCTTTCCTGATAAATGGAAACATGCCATAATTATTCCAATAAACAAACCAGGAAAGGATGCAAGTAATCCATCCAATTATAGACCGATATCTCTAACAAGTTGCCTATGCAAAATCTTAGAAAAAATGGTTAATGCACGATTAACGTATGTAATAACCAAAGAATCCATTTTAACACCAACACAATCTGGTTCAATAGCTGGCAGATCAACCCTAGATCCCTTAACACATTTAGAAGATCATATCAAAAAAGGCTTTGAACAAAAGAAATTAACAGTAGCTATATTTTTTTTTATATAGAAAAACGCATACGATACACCATTGGAAACATAACATCATGCAAAAACTCCACTCCAAGGGACTAAGAGGCCACTTACCAATATTTATTAAGAAATTCCTAACAAACAGAACTTTTCAAGTAAGAGTAGAAAATTCCTACTCAGTAACCTATAAACTGGAAGAAGGAATCCCTCAAGGTAGTGTCTTGAGCTGTACATTGTTTGCTTTAGCAATCAATGACATTACTATAAATTTTTCCAAGTGGTGTAAAAAACAGTTTATATGTTGATGACTTTGTCTCATTTACTATACGAGTAGTAATTTGAGACATGCTCAGAGAGTTCTCAGTACTGCCATTTCAAATATATGTAGTTGGACAAATTCATTTGGATTTAAATTTTCAACTGATAAAACGAAAGCAATCGTCTTCTACAAAGACAAAAGATGGATGAAGAACCAAACAATCAAACTGCATCTTTATAGCACTGAAATACAATTTTGTACAAAAATCAAGTATCTAGGAATAATATTTGATCAACATTTAAATTGGAAAGAGCACATCAAATACATTAAAGCCAAGGGCATCAAAGCCCTTGCCATATTAAAAAAGTTATCACACACTAATTGGGGAGCAAAGCGAGACATTTTATTAATGATATATAAGGCAACAGTCTTATCCATAATAGATTACTGCTGTCCAATATATTCATCCGCCTCAGAATCTGCATTAAAATCTCTCGATGCAGTGCACCATGAAGGCGTGCGATTGTGCACAGGAGCATTCCGATCGTCCCCAACAAACTCACTTTTGGTGGAGGCAGGTGTTTTGCCCTTAAAACATCACCATAATTTAATAACAATACAAAGAGGTCTTTCAATGCAAGCGGGATCGTCTCCTGCAGCTTACTGCTTCCAAAACTGCGTTCAAGTAACAGCAGTTAATAGTACTAGCTCTTTCCCAAAAAGAGCTAGATACATAATGAACATACATAATATGGATCCAATTTTTCACCCACCAATGGAATTGCCACCACCATGGATTTTAAATCGAGTAAAGATATGTACCTCCCTGTCTTACCTACTCAAAAAGCAAATGACAAGTACGGAACTGTACCGCCAAATATGCTTTGGAGCACATTAGAAGAAAAGGCGACAAATTTATGGTATATACAGACGGCTCCAAAAATAATGTTGGAGTAGTAGCATCTGCATATTCGAAAAATATGTTAGTTAAAAAAAGCCTACCTTCAATATCATCAGTATTTACTGCTGAAGTCACAGCCATACAGATGGCTCTAGATATGATATCTGAGGCAAAAGCAAGTGCCTCTGTTATTTTCAGTGACTCACGTAGCGCTATAGATGCAGTAAGACAGTATAAACCAGGAAACCAAATAGTACAGGAAATTCAAATAAAAATTCATCAACTCCTCCAATCAGGAATATCAATGGAAATATGTTGGATCCCAGCACACGTGGGAATAAAAGGAAATGAATATGCAGACTCTGCTGCCAAATTAGCCTGCACTATCCCTCCAACAATTTCATATGCCCCAGTGTCAGACTGGGTAAAATCTGTTAAAACATTGATTTACCAGGATTGGAAAGAAGAATGGGCCTCGGTGCCAACAACAAATAAACTTAAAAACATAAAAACTGAAGTCTATGCATGGAGGACATCCTCACAGGAGGAAAGATCAAAAGAGGTGATCCTAGCAAGGCTCCGTATAGGACACACAAGATTCTCACATGGTCACTTGATGTCAACACCACATGCTGACCCAGTGAAATGTAACAGATGTCAAACACCCATGACAGTACAACATTTGCTTGTCGAGTGCCCACATTGGACCCAGCAAAGATCTATTTATCTGCGGAGTTCGGAAATGAAAAATATTCTTGCTGAAAGCAGGGATTTTTCAATTAATAAAATCATAAATTTTTTTAAATAAGACGGGTTTCTCAAAGTAATTTTTTTTTTTTTTTTTTCAGGATTGATCCCTGAGAACCAGCCCGAGAAGAGTCTACTTGAGACTCAGAGGTCTGGAAAAACTAACCCCTATTAATAATAATAATATTGAAACTTGTTAGCTGCCAAGTGGAGGTATATGTAAGTGAATGGGGGTTTAGTACACACCCTCTCACTTGTCTGCATGCCCCTACTTTTTCTCCTTTTGCTTGTCAAGTATATAGATGTCTACACTGCTGCTGTGGAACTTCTACCTTAGTTGAAAGCTTTACCTCAAGGCATTCTTTAATTTTTTCATATTTTTTATGGGATTGCTTGTTCTAATATGGAGAATAAGCTAGAACTGTAGATGTCTCGAATAAGATCCTGTGTGCAGTTGTTTCATGTGCCTGTAACTATCAATCCTCACACTTTGTTCTTTTTATAGGGGCCTGGTTTGTTTTGATAGGTTATGCACTCTCTCATTTATTCCTACATCTCTCTTAATGCAGTCTCTTCAGTTGGGACAGCTTGGTGCCATCCTCCTTCCTGTCTGATTTGGGTTGAGTTTGCCAAGGATCTTGGACACCCAGTCTTTCGTTTCTTGATGAGTCTTTTTGACGAACAACCAGAGTATGTTCATTAAGCAGCTACTGATACCTATGACTCCTGCAATGCTGGATCAGACTGAGGTTTCTTTTAACGTCACAGAAATTGCTGATGTGTGTGGCCAATCTTGGATCAGACTGTGGTTTCTGTTAACGTCACAGAAATTGTTGAAGTGTGTGGCCAATCTTGTTGTTGTTGCTCCTGGGTTTTGATGCTGAATTCTGCCTCTGGTTTGTTAGGAGAGCAGAGCAAGAGGTATAGGACCATGGGTAAGGAGTACAGTGCTCTTTTCTGTCCCCCTTTTTGTTCTCAGATTCCCCATCTTCCTCTTCACCCTCTCACCCAGCTATTGTTACACTTAGTTTTAGATACTGAACTCTGCTACTCTCTCTCCTCATTTTTAACTTCAGTCTTCTTCATGTCTTTGGACAGTTGAGGTGCAGGATAAGGGCCCACAAGTCTTTTCAATAGAACCTGCTGGACTTCTCAATGGTTTCTATGCTCCTTAAAGAGGGGCAATGGACATTCCTGTGTGCAGGATCACTGTTCCAGGAGGAGGGTGAAAACTATGATGTATGAGCACACTTGTGACTGTGTGCCCAGAATTCAAGGGAGTGTGTGTGTGTACCTGGACTCAACCCGCGCTTGCCTGCCCGCCTTAGGTACAATAAGAGGAATCTACATTTCGTACAGTGAGAGGCTGCATTTTCTTTAGTTTCTGACTTGACTCCTGGAACCAGATATGGCCATCTGCAGACACAAATATATCCATTTACCCATGCTTGGTACCGGTTCTTGTCCATTCAGACCATCATACTATTTTCCTCTTCCTATGTAGTGAAATGCACTCTCAAAAGATATTGGGTTTATTAATGAAGGCAATAGTCTCTTGGAGGCTTCCTGGGCAGTTCTTGGCATTTGGTATCAATCATTGGATGAACCCTGAGTTTGCTCCTTAGATGAAACAGTTGCTCCAACTGCCCTGGTCCCTATTTGCTGGGGATGGACTAAGGGGGTGAATGTACTTATCTTCAGTTTGGAGATTTCATTAACTGCCAGTTGCTCATCCAGGGACCTTGGTGTATCTGAGGTAGAGTACATTCTTGAGAATCCCAAAACTTGCCCAATGTCTGCAGACTGAAGTAGCTTTGTGTTAACAGAACTTAATTCTTTTCTGGTGATGCAGAAGCCAAGAGTCAGTCTCCATGGCTTCCTCCAGGAATTCTTTTCTGGTGATGCAGAAGCCAAGAGTCAGTCACCATGGCTTCCTCCAGTCATCATTGTGGTTGCACCTCTGGCCTGACCAAATGACAGACTATTACTCATCAGTGATTAAAGGCCTTGATTTGTTTACTTAGAAAAAATACAAACTAAACCTTTTATTCAGAAGTCTCATTCATTAAGTGAGACCTTGTATCTCAACTCACTGGAAACTATAAATCCACCTGGAATATCCATGCTCCCAATTGCAAGATTACTATACCCCTGTTCATATTCTCACTTCTATCTTACTTTCCAAACTCTAATGCGACTGAGGTTTTCTTCAGATATACCTTCAAAACCTAACTTTTAATTTCCCTTTAGCACTGATTGACCTCGTAGGTCCCAGCACTTAAATTCCATTCCGATTGCAAGAGCTAGCAAAGGAAACATTTATACCTGGAACTTCCTACTTGGTCTGGCATAGGGATGACAGAGCAGTAAGGTTCTGGGCTTGAGCAAAGATGTAGAGCCTTTAAAAAAATTTAAAAATCGGAGAGCCATATGTAAGGACTGCACAAGTCTCAAGGTTGCTATATCAGGTTCAGAATATGGCGCTATCCCCCCACCCCCTTGTTAAAAGGAAGAGTGGAGGAAGTTGCATCTTACTGCTGAAGCACCAGGACCGTTTCCTTCACTGAGTAGCCCCTACATCTATGCCCTGTCCAGCCACTGAGGACCCACTGTAGGTCCCAGAGAAAAGGAGGCTGGGAACCTGTGGATGAATTCTCTGGATAGGATGAAGTCAAAGGTCATTTCATGCTTCAGGCATTTGTCCTAATCACCCGTTCTTTAAAAGTTACTTCAAAATGCCAAGAATGGTTCCATGCTCCTGGATGTAAGCTTTTCTGAAATATGGCAAAGCCATAAAGAAAAAAGATATTCGAAACACCTACTTCTGGTGTTTGCCAGTACTAGCAAAAGGAACAACACTTGACACAAGAGGTCTGGTCTTCTTATGGTCACATACCTGGCAACAATGGGCAAGCCAAAGAAACTGTTCATCCAGACCACCAGTAGGTTTACGAGAGAGGAGGAAACAAGCTCACATTTCTTGTAGACAGTATTTTTGATTTTAAACTAAAAACCAAATAAGCAAGAGCACGATTCCAGCACTCTTAGTACCGAACAAGAAAGCCTAGATACTTGCTGTTTCATCAAAAATTGAGTCCGTGTGCGAGGGAGGCTTCAGTCCAAGGCCTGTGTCATGGGTTCATGTGATGCCCAAGTTAAGCTATGAAGGATAAAAGTAATGACCTACCCAGGAGGCTTTAGCACCTCAGTGGCGTGGTTGGTATGGTGTTTGCTTCCCTCCTCAGTGGTCGCAGGTTCGATTCTCGGTCATTCCATTTAGGAGTGAGAGATGTGTATTTCTGGTGATAGAAGTTCACTCTCGACGTGGTTCGGAAGTCATGTAAAGCCGTTGGTCCCATTGCTGAATAACCACTGGTTCCATGCAGCATAAAAACACCATATAAACAAACAAACAAACAAACAGGAGGCTTAAGCCCCAGGAGGGCAAGACTGATTGAAGTTTATAATTGGCATAGACAGCTCATTCACAACTGGGAGATTATGTTTTCAGTCTGAAGGCCTCAATCCAGACAGGCAGCCACTTATCACGGTGACTTGAGAGGAGCCTGATTTGATAAATGTAGGTGATGTTTACAATCTGCTGAACGAAATTTCTGACTGGCGAGTGTCCTATGCATCAAGGAAATGTTTTGGAAGAATGCCAAGAGTCAGCAGAATAAAAAAAAAAAAAAAAAAAAAAAACTTGGTATGGGAGCATGAGCTACCAAAAGTATCTGAGCCATGGAGTCATCAACATAGGTACAGTTGACCACGAAGTGGGACAGTGGTAATGGGATGAAAAGTTGTAGGAGTCCACTTCGTGGGACAGTGGTAATGGGATGAAAAGGTGTAGGAGTCCAGAATATCCAAGGGGTACTGGGAGGCATCTTACACTGGAAGACTGGGATATGGCATAGAACAAAACAAAATGCAGCGTAATAGTCTTATGGCAACCATGTCAATCACCAATGA
>NC_061103.1:35490890-35508371 GCF_015104395.2 Macrobrachium nipponense | reverse complement strand
AACACGTGCTTGGAGTGCGCCTCCTGGCCCTCGTACCAGTGGGATTTGGCTTCTACAAAGAAGAAGCCTAAAGCATCGTCGGCGAAGCTTTCGGGGGACTTGAAGAGTAGGAGTAGCAGCAGAGACGGGGGCGCCCCTTCCCCTTCGGTATCGTCGGAGAGGTAGTCTCCCGCGTTTCTCCAGGTTCTTTCTCCTGCCCCGTCCCAGCGAGAGGGCCTAGGTGAGTCCGTTGCTGGGTCCCCCTCCCAAGGAGGGGTCCCGATGAGTCTATTCCCCAACAGGTTGTACCCGATGCTTCCGCGGTGTTGAGAGACTTCTGGACGTGGCTGCAGTTTCAGGGCTCCCCGTCCTGGTCCTCTCTCTTAGCATCGGTGCAGGGGGAGGGCCCGTCCCCACTCCCCGCTGAGGAGCTCCCCGCTACGGAGCTTCCCGCTATGGCTCTCCCCACTACGGCTCGCCTCGCTGTGGCTCTCCCCGTTCTTGAGCGGAGGGCGCCGCTCGTGGCCGGATCCGGGCCGGTGTACCCGGTCACGGAGCCAGCCGGCTCCGACCCCTCCCTTTCCTGCCGTTGGGGATTTCTTCCCCCCTTGTACTCCGGGCAGATCCCCAATGAAGGACGATGCTTTCCCGTCCTGGGGCCTCCCATCTAGAGGGCAGGAGGAGCCGGGGTTGGCCTTGGGAGCAGCCTTCCAGGGTGGTCCCTCTGCGGTGGGGGTGTCCCCAAAGCGGCCAAAACGCTCCCTGGTCTCTCCCTGCGACAGGAGTCGCCGGAGGGGAAGCAAGAGACGGCGGGACCCGTCTGAGGACACAAGTTCTTGGAGTTCCTCCTCGAGGGAGAGATCCTCCCGTAGGAGAAGGCGTTCCTCCAAAAAGAGAGACCGCCATGGGAGAGGTAGGAAGCACAGCTACTCCTCGTCCTCGAGTGGCCCTTCCCGCTCTCCTCGTAGTAACCGGGATTGTTAAAGGAGTAGAGGGAGTGACAGGTGCCGGGACAACTCCCGCCAGAGGCGGCGGCATTCTCCTTCGCCCCCTCCGCCGAGGGAAGACCCCACCCCAGTGGTTCCCAGCCAGCATCCTCCCTGCTCCTTCCTCGGTCCCGGTGGATCCCGCCTTGGTCTCGTCAGCCATAGGGTCTGCCTCCAAGACAGTGGGATCCCTTCTTCCGTGTTCCCACACGCTTGTCATCTTCACGGACGGAGCCTGGAGCCGATACCTCCTTAGGGGGTTCAGAGCTCCTCCTCGGGGCAGTCCGGGCGTTCAGGGCATCCCCCCTTGCAGGAGACCGGTTTAGAACCAGGTTTAAGTGTCCCTCTCCGGGAGCTTCTCCAGCTTCCCCCCGACCAAGGTCTGACGTCTCTCCTCCGTCGAGGGACGCTGAGGAGGAGACCTTCATCCAAGAAGACCTCCAGAATGCCCTGGAGGAACCAGGCCCAGTGGACGAGAGTTCAAACTTTAGGCGGGTCCTCTCACTTCTTAGGTCCATGAACCGACTAGAGGAGCCAGCCCCGACAATAGGGGACAACAGGTCCTTGGCGGTGGACATCCTGTTTAGAAACCCAGAGGAACCCAAGCCCTCTCTCAGCCTCCCTAGGTCCACCAACACGAAGAAGGCCCTGACGGTGGTGGAAAAGCTCATAGCGGGGACGAGTAACTCCCTGTGGATGCACTCCTTGGCTAGGCTTCTTCCAAAGTCTAAGCCGAGTCAGAGAAGGCTATATGCCCCGAAAGGTGTCCCCCTGCTTCCCAAATCAGTGGAGGGTAACTTGTTGACCCTGGCACCTGGACTCTCGGAAGAGAGGCTCGCGTCAGGGCTAGTCTCCTTCTCCCACTAGGAGACTATGGCCATGGAAGTCACGGCGTGGACCCCTATTCATGTGGCTTCATGGATAGACCTGTGGTCCAGGGCGGTAGCCAGGTTCTCCACCCTCCACGACTTGTGGGACGAAGTCTCACTTGCCCGGTACAAGGAGCTGATTTTGTCTGGGGGTAAGTCCCTGGGCTTCCTCACGACCCAACTGGTCACGTTGTGGGCAAACTGGGTCTTGAGGCGGAGGGATTCCGTGCTAGCCAAACTCCCTAGGAACATTCCAGAGAGGGAGCGCAGGACCCTTCAGAACGCCCCAGTGGAGGGGGCTGCTCTCTTTCCAGAGAAGCTGGTGGAGGAGTCCGTGGAACGGTGGAGGAAGGCCAGCCAAGGCCTCGTCGTATATAGGGCTCCTTCCCTACGTTAGTCAGCGTCGAAAAGATCTTACAAGAGACAAGCCTCAGAATAGGGCCTTTTCCGCCCCCCTCCACGGAGTCATCCCTTCGGAACTGGGGAGACCAGGGCACTCAGCCCTCCCGCAGGACCTTCTCTACTTCCCAGGCTCTGTTCAGGTCCAGACCCCCCACTACTTCCAGAAGGGGTCGTAACAACCACTTCCCTAGGAGGAAGTAGGAGTCGAGGCCCCCTACCGTGTCTTTTGCTACGGTGGGGGGTTGCCTCTCGAGCTGTTGGCAGAACTGAGAGGATCATGGAGGCGAGCGCCCTGGACGGTCCAGGTACACAGGGACGGTTACCGGATCCCCTTCCTAGACCAGGAGCCTCCCCTGACAGTGGAGCCCCCGGGACCCTGGTCACAGGGAGGCCCTAAGGCTAGAAGTTCAAGCACTGCTGGAGAAGGGAGCCCTGCAGAGGGTGTTAGATCACTCCCCCAGGTTCTTCAGTCCACTTTTCCTGGTGGAGAAGTTGTCAGGGGGGTGGCGACTGGTCATAGATCTGTCGGTCCTCAACTCGTATGTCCTAAAGACTCCCTTCAAAATGGAAACCGCGCTCAGTGCTGGCTTCCGTGAGGGTAAGGGATTTCATGATGTCCCTCGATCTCAAGGACGCCTACTTCCAGATCCCGTTACACCTGTCATCCAGGAAATACCTGCGTATAAGGTGGGAGGACCAGAGCTTGCAGTTCAAGTCACTCTGCTTCGGGCTGGCAACGGCCCCGCAAGAGTTCACGAGGATGTTCTCCCTGGTTTCATCTTGGGCCCACAAGAGAGGTATACGCCTTCTCAGCTACCTAGACGACTGGTTACTCCTTTCCGCCGCTAAGGAGCACTTGGTAGAGCAGAGAGACCTGGCCATTTGCAAAACCCTGGGAGTAGTCCCAGCTGGTCCCCTCCACCAGGATGGTGTACCTGGGGATGGAGTTGGATACGAAGGTGGGGCAAGCTTTCCCATCGGAGGACAGACTGGCAAACCTCCAAAGTATCGCCTGCAACTTCCTGAGCCACTCCCAGAGAGCGGCAAAGGAGTGGCAAAGACTATTAGGCCACCCGGTCTCCCGGGGAAAAACTAGACCCCCAGGGAAGGCTGAGATTAAGGCCCTTACAATGGGACCTGAAGATAGGGTGGTCCCAGCAGGAGGAAACACCTCAGAAGCCTGTTCCCATCTCACCGGCAGCAAGGAAGGGTCTCGGTTGGTGGCTGGATCCTGCAAACTCTCGTGGTCGCCTACGTCAAGAAGCAGGCAGGCCTGAGATCACGGGATCTTTGCGGCTTGATGGAGGAGATCTTGAGCTGGGCCAAAGCCCTCGGAACCTCCTTGATGGCAAGGGTCATTCCCGGCAAGAAGAACGTAATCGCCGACGGCCTCAGCAGACGGGGTCAGGTGGTGGGATCCGGATGGTCCCACACCCCGAGATAGCAAGAGAGCTAATAGGGAAGTGGGGGTCCCCATCCTTGGACCTGTTTGCAACAAGGCTAAACACCAAACTGCTGGCCTACTGCTCCCCCGGGCCAGACCCAGCCGCGTTTTGGGAGGATGTGTTCTAACACCCGTGGGACAGCATGGACATGTCTGCGTTCCCTCCCTTCGGAGTCCTCAGGCAGGTCCTCAACCATCTGAGGAAAGCAAAAGGTACGGCCCTGATGTTGGTGCCTCCGTGGTGCCCGGACAGGGAGTGGTTCCCAGACCTTCTAGAGTTGGCCTCTCAACTCCCTTGGGAGCTGGCCCCAAGGCCAGACCTGTTAAAGCAGCCCCACTTCGAGAGGTTCCACGGGAACATTCCAGCCCTCTCCCTTCACAGCTGAAGACTATCGAGCGGCTGTTAGACAGGAGAGGGTTCTTGGCGAGGGTGACCTCTCATATGTCTGGTTACCTTAGGGAGTCCTCTAACATCCACCACGCATAGTGGAGTGGACAGAGGCCTGTCAATTCCAGCAGTCAATGAAGCCAGGGCCGCATTAAGCCAGGTCTTCTCCCTGAAAGGATTTGATCTGGGGAACTCGAAACCGCTGTCCTTGTTCATAAGGAGCTTTGAGCAGAAGTGTTCCCCCAGCGCCGGCTTGGTTCCCTGCTGGGATAACGTGATAGTCTTGGACTCCCTGAGGCAGCCTCCTTTCGAGCCACGCAAGGACATCCTGGATAGGGAGCTGATCCTCAAGACAGTGTTTCTTCTAGCTCTGGCCTCCACGAAGAGGGCGGGAGAGCTCCACGGCCTGTTGTACGCAGTGGCCCACACGAGGGCGTGGAAAGTACTCTCATTCAGGTTGTCCCCTCCTTCGTGGCTAAGAATCAGAACCCCTTTGTCTCGGACCCCAGGTTCGTGGAGTTCTCCATCCCTGCCCTCCCGAAATCGGACCAGCCTAAGAATCTCCTCCTCTGTCCGGTGAGGGCAGTACGGAAGTACCCGGAAAGGACGGCTCGGTTCAGACCGGAGGTCAAGAACCGCTTTGTCACCACTTGTCGAAAGAAGAAGGCAGCCTCCAAGAACACCATCTCCTTCTGGCTGAGAGAAACCATCAGGAGGGCCTATGAGAAGGGGGGCCTTTCCCCCCCCCCCCCCCCCCCCAAAACCCCCCCCCCCCCCCCCCCCCCCCCAAAGGGAGCCAGGCCCCATGACATCAGGGGAATTGGGGCGTCCCTTTCGTCTCCAAAGAACATGGCAGTGGACCAGGTCCTGAGGGCAGGGGTCTGGAATAGACAGTCGACGTTCACAGCCCACTATCTAAAAGACTGCACGCGGAGGTTGCTTGATGCCTTTGAGATTGGCCCCGTGGGGTCAGGCCAGCAACAGGTCTAGGACCCCTCTTCACCCTTCTTGGGGTGTACAGGCCAGTGAGTATGAAGTGTGTGTGACCCTTCCTCATGCCCCCCTGGTCCTTGTCCTTATTCCCCCTGGGCTTTCGGAGAAAGTGAGGAATCCAGGATACTCAGGTAAGATACGCGGGAGTGCGTATAGTGTTCAGTACAACCCCCAGTTTTACATGTTAAGGTTTGGTTTGGTTATTCCCGCACCAGGCTTGCTTTAGGACCTCCCCGGACCAACCCCCAAGTATAACATAGCACTGTTGAGTCCCAAGGGGAGCGGTTGCCCCTCCTCTGACCTAGCACCTCTGGGGCCCTTCCTCCCGTAGCCTTCGCCCTCCTCCTAAGGAGTAAGTCTCCACTGTAATGGTTCGAGGTATCTCGCATCGTAACAAATCACAAATTCTTGGTAATTTGTATTTTTCCTAGCGATACTTACCTCGAACCATGGAAGTATATGCCCTCCCATCCAGCCCCGCTGAAGCTTAGAGGAGGCACCTCGGAGTTGGGCAGGAAGGACTGGCATCAGGTCAGCAGGATAACGTGGTCTTCGACCCCTAAGGGCATAGGCCTGACCTGGGTGCAGCGTATAACCAGTTTTTTCTGGTCGGACCCGGATCGACATCCAGGAATCTCCACTGGAATGGTTCGAGGTAAGTATCGCTAGGAAAAATACAAAATTACCAAGAATGTGTTTTTTCTGACAACGTATCTCATTTTAAAATTCCTTAAAAATTTCGGTAGGTTAAGGTGGTAAAATTTTCTAAATGCAACCAGCCCATCATATATTGGTGTTGAAATTCTCATTTCCAGGTTATCAATACTTTTCTCATTCCTCTTTTGCTTGCAAGGACAGATGTGTGTTGCAGTTTACCATAGTACATTGTATTTAAAAAGCTTATATTAAGATGCATTTTGGTAAATTGTAGCTTAATAATTTGAGTAAATTAGCTTATCAAGCACTAATGTTCACAGCACTCTATGTACAGGAGCTAAGCTGGAAAACAAGGAGTGGTTTCTGGCATGCTTTTAAAGTTAATAGATGTAATCAGTAAGAAAATCAATGTTGTATGGCCTGGTTACATTTTAAATTGGTGCCCAATTAGTGAATCCACTAGATCACAGGTATGCAGTTAATGAATTATCTGCTTGTAGTACCTAGCAACAATTTATAGAACATAGAATAACAGTACAAACAGATGTTGGACCTTCACCGAGCAGGAGTGACTTGCCTACTAGTTTGAGCTATTTTGGATAATTGCAAACAATTAACTTTCAACAAAAATACAAATGTCTAAGTTTAAAGTCAAACTTGGCTCCCTTGTATAAAATTTATACTTTGTAATATTTCAGGGCTTATATGTCAATATTTCTCTATACTTTTAGTGAAAAATCAAGAAAAGTTTTGGGAAAAAAAGAGGGGGGGAAGTTATCACAGCCTTTATTTTACTTAAGATTACATCACTTCTCACTGGTTTCCTGTTGAACCAAAGCCACCCTCGCCTCGATCTGTGTCACTCAGTTCCTGAAAGAGAGATAATTTGGTCACTAAAATTTAAACCATGCAAATTAATTTCTTTGCAGAATATGAACACAACTTGTTTATAAAATTAGATGTAACATTAAAACTTGCAATGATGAGGAAAACCTTTAAGAAAGTTACATTTCAGTCTTAAAACATACATTCTTTCATAATCAGAGCACTCATCCTGCAATATATACTGAATTTTACATAACTAATATGATTATGCAATCAATAAAATTATTCAACAAGCTCAGTAAAGCATTAAATGAACCCTTAAACACTGGGAGACCTTAATGTCATACATTAATTATCTGAATTATGTGCTTAAACACAAAAGTAACACATGCCTTTAGGCACACATACCTTTAGGCACACATAATACGTATAGGGCAAGCGCATAAATACTGTAATGGAATATAAAATTTAAGCCACAGGTCAAGTTCTTGGACCAATGAGGTGACTCAGTGCTGAAAAATGCTGAAACAATTGTTAGCAGAGGGTGGAAGATAAGATGGAAGAGAGAATATGAACAGAAGCACAGTAAACAGGAATGAAAGGGGTGGCAGCTAAGGGCTGAAGGGATGCCACAGAGAATCTTAAGTAATGCTAGTGCACCATGTGAGATACACTGACAGCACTTTCCCTCTAAGGGAAATAATATTGTACAGTATGCTATACCCTATCGGTTCCTTGATGGCAAAAAGGGCAGGGCATCGGCGGTGACCGGCGATGCCAAACCATATATTCCCACTCACGTTGTAAGGGATTTGAAGGCAGCATAAGTTATACAACGCAAATATTCTAGATTTCTAATTAATTTTTGCAGATTATTGAAAGCCCTCGTGATTTTCTGGCTTTTAACAGAAAAAAACACGTTTTTTCTTAAAATTGGCAAAAAAATTTACAGCGCTGCCAGTTCTCTCAGGTGTTAAGCTGACCTTAGGGCATGAAGACATCAAACAGCCGGGACTAAACCCACTACTAGGAAAGGTAGTCGTCGCTTTATTGTCTTTCATGCTGGGATGGTACCATTCTTAATGCAAATATTCTTTTCAGTTCCAAAATTAATTTATTTATTTATATAACGAATTGTTTCTTAAAAGTTTTGTATTTATAACGTGCAGTAATATTATCTACATAATATAGTTTTGTCATTCTTGTCTATTATTATCACTATATGACATTCATGACCCAAATAATCATTTATTTGTTTTGACAAACCCTTATGAAGATATCATAGAAAAATGTTATGAATACTCTTAATGGAAAGAAACAAAGAGTATATTATATAAAGATTCTCTCTCTCTCTCTCTCTCTATATATATATATATAGATAGAGAGAGAGTTCAGTGGCTTGTGATGATCACAAGAAAGGTCCTAAAAGAGATTTAATTAGACGTATATGAAAAACAGAGACCTGGAAGAATGGAAATATTTTCGAAGGAGTGCCGAGGCAACAGGGAACCCCCAGAAGTATACTGCTCCCATGAGACATTAACAAACGCCAAGGAGGGTAAACCTCCTTGACAGACGCACGGATTGAAAGGGGTAAATGGGCAGGGTAGGCCTTTAAAAATTCGAGAGAAGTACATTTGGCAATGTAGGGGCCACGCCCAAATCGCCAAGGAGCCGATAGGGTATAAGAGTATAAGCATATTTTTTTAATATGTTCTTCAAAACTACACAGGATGAATTATTGTACCTGCACTTCCTCAATGTCAGGATAGAAGATTTTCTCACAGATTAGCTGCGCCACACGGTCACCTTTCTTAACCTCATACTCGGTCTTGGCGTGATTGAAAAGTACGACACCAACATTGCCTCTGTAGTCTCTATCAATAACTCCAGCTGAAAGAAAAAGGAATTATTTAGGATAATTATTGCAACTTGGCTATACACGACTAAATATTTAAAGCAAATAGTAAATCCTGTTACGTAAAGGGATCATTCTTAACATAAAATTATAAGTATGTATTATTAAATTATGGAGTAGCCATATAGGGCACATTAATTATAAACTTAAGTAGACTTAGCATGACCAGGTAAATGCAGTATAAATATAATGTCACATACAGTCTAATGACAATATAAAAAAATTGCTATAACAGCAAAAACAAATCCAAATTAAAAATATACTTTAATCAGCTATCAAATGAATAAGCACACACTTACCACCAACATCAATGTGATTCTTCCATGATAACCCTGACCGTGGTGCTACTCTTCCATAGCACCCTTCGGGCAACTCAATCTGAAGATCAGTTTTTATCAGGGCTTTACCCTGAGCTGGAATGGTTTCATCATATGCACTGTGGGGAGAAAAAAGCAATAAAATAATTACTCTACATACATAGCTGATAATATGCAAGTACCCATATAGATTTGGAAAACTGATCACTTTTAGTAAAGTTTTCATGACAGTGTGTTGTAATACTCATTATATAAATAACTCAATCTGAGCAGTGTTGCCCTAAGTTTGTAAATGGGATCAATATTTTTTCACTTCAATTAGCAAACTAGTTTTCATGACATAACTTTGATGAGGTGGGCTCACCAGATACATCTAATCCAAGTCAGGCCTCGTCTAGACTTCAGATGCAGCAGGTCTATTGAAGGTACTTGACATGAACATGACATTATTCATAAGATACCCTAGCTTAGGACTCCCCTATCTTGGTCCATATAAATAAACGACTGCATAATAAAGCCTCATTAGAATAGGGCTAGCTTAATCACATACACACTTCAAAGTTAGCCTAAGTTAAAAACAAGGCAGCTTTGGCCCTCTCCCCTTATCTATCTGGTTCTATGCTAATGCCACAGCAGCAGGAAATCTAATGCAGACCCTAACAAGAATTTGGGATCATCTATGAAACAGCAAAAGCCTCTCCTAGCCTATATCAGTACTGTATATGCTAATATCCCACTGTAATAGGGTAAACAACCAAATGGCCATCATTTCACTTGAAATTACGACTTTACACTCAATATTCAATTGGTGGAACAACAATACAATTACATCTCTTGGAGCGGCTACAGTTTTGTGGGCCAACCTTACCTCCGACCAATTTTCTTGTCCAAACCTACCACTAGATGGCAGTAAGTTCGGACAAGAAAATCGGCGGAAGACACAACCAAACTGGCGGTGAAACCAAAACAAACAATGTAGCGGTGAAAGCTTAGCTAATAGTAATGGTAAAGGGGGACCCTCTTGGGAAACCGGGGTCTTTGGGTGGGGGGAAGCAGATACGAGTGGCAGCGATCGCAGAAAGATTAATAGAAACTAAAGGGGGACTCTGTTAGGGAACCGGGGTTTCTGGGTGGGGGGAAACGGATAAGAGTGGCGGCAATCGCCGATTAGATGGGTGGGTGGGGGAGGAGAGGAGCTAATACTGGTAATAACCTAACCCGACTTAGGGTGCCGTGCCCTGATAGTAACAATGGTTGTGACCTACCAAACGAACCAACCAACCAAACTGACTTAGGGCGCGTGCCCTAACCTGGCCGGGGACCCCCCCGTATGGTAACAAAGGTTGTAACCTAACCAAATGAACCACACTACCCTGACTTAGGGCACAAAACTGTCTTCCTCTTTCATGAGGCTCATTGTTTCCTCTTTGCAGTGTTCACATTGACCACTAAAATCACCTAAGAGGCCACTTTTAAGAAGGAACGAACTGAACAGGTCAGTATTGTCACAGAAGTTGATCAATTCCAAAAATGTAACCAGGTTAGCAGCGGCAAAAGCAACGTGCGACGGATGAGGAGTAGACGGCAATGCCATGTTGACTGTTTTGAATGGTCATGGGTCATGGTAGGTCTTCCAGGTCGAAGGGACTACCTACTTACCAGTGCGGATGGATTTGGTTGTTGTACAGCCCTGGAAATTATGTAAGTTTAAAATCTTCTGAATGGCAGCTAGCTATACTACTTAGCCTAAAGATGTAATTGTATTGTTGTTTCACCAATTAAATAGTGAGTGAAAAAAGTGGTCATTTCGAGTGAAATGGTGGTCATTTGGTCGTTTACCCCCAAGACCTTAATAGAATAGGGTTACTATAGTAACTGCAAACTCCTAAGTTAGGCTACAATGCAGACCAGGCATTACCTAGCCTACAGCCAATGGAGGAACAGGACCTTGGCTAGTAAAATTCATATGACCTAAACCAATGTAGGGTAAAATGGGGGCATCATTCAATGTCCAAATAGGTAGCTAATCAATCATTACTAGCTGGGTAATTAAACTTCATACGACCTAAACTACCAATAAGGCTAATCATCCCTACCTGCACAACTGCAACAAGGGCATTTCCCTATGGGGCATCAATCGCATGCCAGTAGGTAAACCTAAATACCTAGTACCCTCGATAATACCTACCTAAGGAGTAGGTAGGTATGTAGGTAGTTGTAACAATCATACGACCCGGACAAGCCTATAAGGTAGTGTATGGTAATGACCTAGGTAGGAGCAGCACTCCCATGCCCAAAAAATTAACCAACCGTACCTGCACAAATCATACCCAGCTGCCCAATTAGAGCCCTTAGAGGGAGCGAAAGCGTGTTCGGTGAGTTTTTTGAAACGAAGAACGAGCTTGGATTCGGCGGGCATTTTTCCTCCTTTTCTTCTAACGCAGTTCTGTAGTGGAGACTGTCTGTACACCGTGGAGTGGAGATTCCGAGTGGCCGTTTCCCGCACTTATTTCAAAGAAAGAAACCGCCAGGGTGTGTCCGCTTTTGGGCGCGAAATATGGGTCCTCTTCTCCGTCCTCAAGGGTCAGTTCAAAGCACAACGAAGGGGTATGATGGCCTTTATAGTTTCTCGTATGGCGGTTTCTGGCATCTTTTTTGTTTACATGTTGGACGTCTTTTTCTTCTTCTTCTTTTACTTCTTAAAACACCTCCCAATCTTTTTCTTTTTAATCGAAATCCGTAATTTTTATAAGCGGTAATATTATCATTACCATGTTTTCTCTTCGGTGAAGTAATAGTAGATGGAAAATAAGAATGAATTATACCTAGTAGTAGAAGGTGGGGTATGCCTTTGAAACGGCTCCCTTGCTTCTTTTATTCCTCCTTTGTTTGTGTTTCTTCTCTCTGAAATACCACATTTCTTTTATAAAATCTTTCCTATTCTCCACTTCCTCCCTCATTAGTACTACCAATAAGAGTATATTTGCTACTAATTCCTCTTTATTTTCTTGATATGGTTGCTGCATAAAGCTATATCTATTTCTAATTTCATTGTATGCTGGACAGTAAAGTAAGAAATGTTCTAAATTTTCATTTTGTTCCTCACAGTATAAACATTTTGTATCTTCTCCTTTTATCCTATTTTTGTCATTTAATCCTAGTATACTTAGTCGGGCCCTACTGATCGCATTGTTTTTTCAGTGTTGTCATACCAGATTTCTTCTCTTATGTTTTCTTTATATTTTCTGTAGATTCTTAACGTTGATTTTTCATTCATTTCTTTCTGCCATGTTTTTCTGTCCCAATTGTTTATTATTTCTCTTAACTTTTTGTCTTTAACTGCTCCAATTTTACTTAAGTTTATGTTTAGTTCTTTCATATACTCTTTTAATTGCATTATCCAGGTTTTTTTTTTTCATACTAATCCATGGTTATCTCATATAGGAGCCTATTTCCACCATTCTTCAGTATATGTTTCAGGTAGTTTCATGACTTCCATTGCATACATGAATGAAGGCATCGCTAGTCCTCTCCAGTTCAATTTTCCTATTTTTACTCTGCTACAGCTTTTCTTGATGACTGCATTAGCCATATTTGCCATCTGCTTTGCTTTAATTTGGGCCCTTTTTATCTGTTCTCTGAAGCAGTCTTTCATGTTGTTGATTGTTACTCCTAGGTATTTAATATTCTTAACTATTTTTATTCCTTCTATGTGCTCCATATTCTCCACATCATCGATACTGTACCAGTCGTTGTATATTAGTATGTTACTCTTGTCCTTGTTTATGTTTAGGCCACATTCACTTGCGATTTCCATAAGGGTTTTTATTGATTTTGTTATTTCTTCTAGTGTGTGCCCTAGTATTAATCCGTCGTCTGCATATAATAGTGCCACTATCCTTATTACTTCATTTCTAAAATCTTCTGTTGTATTTTCTAATTTTTCAATTATCAGGTACGATATTAATAGAAAGAATATGGTTGAGCCATTGCATCCCTGTCTTATTCCATTAGTTACATTTAGTTCTTTTTGTTCTGTATTGTTAAGGCATAGGCTTGTTACATCATTTGTATATATCTTTGCAACTGCATTTATTACTTCTGCATGTAGCCTATATTTCATCATGACCTCAATGAGCTTTTTCCTATTAACTGAGTCAAATGCTTTTTGGAAGTCTATTGATACAACAAATAATGGGTCCTTTCTTCTGTACGTTTCTTGTATGCAGTATTGTAAGATATATAAATTATCGATTCCTCTCCTTTGTGAGGTAAAGCCCGATTGCAGTTCATTCATTTTTCCTATATTTCTAATATGTTTTTCTATTTTGGTTCTCAGGATCCCCATGAAGATTTTATATGATGCATTTGTTAGAGCAATTGGCCTTAGATCTTTGACTGTGGGGTTTTGTTTTTTGGGCGTAAGTGTTGTTTTTGACTTAAACCAGCTTTTCTGCATTTTCCTACCCTTCAGTATGTTATTTAAACATTCTGCCAATTCTTTTTGAAGGTTGTTACTTTGTAAGAGTAATTTGAACAGTACTGGCTTCATTCCATCTGGTCCTGGTGCTTTATTTGTCTTCATTTTCTCAAGTTGATTTTTTACATCTTCTTCTGTTATGATGATTTCTTCCATGGGTCTAATCTCTGTCTCTGTTGGGTCATACACTCCATACATATGTTCCCTTAAAGATATATGGCATTTCATCTGCTGTCCTAATCTTTTCACTATTCTTCAATTTCATGTTTGTACTGTTCTTTCTTGCTTTCATTCCATATCTCTCATCTTTTTTTTGTTTTTCCTTCTTTTGGTATATTGTTTCCCAAGAATTTTACCAGCTCATTTCCCTAGGATTTCGTCCTTCATCTCTTGCTTATTTTCATCGAATATTCTTATCCATTCTTTTTCTGAAGTGGGTCTTTCTTTCCTCTCAGCATGTCTTTATATTCCCAGATTTTCCTGTGTCTGTTTTTATCATTCATTATCTCATTTCTAATCTTTTCTTCATATTCTTCATATGCTTTCTTTACTATTATCTGTACTTTTTGTTTTTGTTTAAGATATGCTTCTTCATAGTATCTTTTTTTTTTCTATTCTTGTGGCTTTCCTTTTTAATTTGTTATATATCCTTCTTTGGCTTATTTCTTTCTTTATTTCTTTGGTGACCCATACTGGTTCTATTTCTTCTTGCTTTCCTGTCTTTAACCTTCTTTTGATTATCTTCTCTAGGTTACTTGTTTTTGCTTCATCATTGTTTCTTCCAACTGGGTTAGATCTCCTTTTTTGTCTTGTTGGCTTACTTTATACTCTATATATTCAAGGTATTTCCTGGTAGACTCTTCTGTAACTTTCAAATATTTGATTTCTTTTGTTTCATCTCTGAATGTTTTCCTTACTTTAGTGTTCATTTTGAATTGGACCTTTATGAAGTGATGGTCTGATAGATCATATTCATATTTTCCATCATCTATCTCCATACATTCATAGATTTTATACATATTTTGGTTGACTAGGGCAAAGTCTATAGCACTGTTCTGATCTCCTCTACTCCAGGTTATCTCTCCTTTGCAGCTGGGATCTCCGTTTAATAGCGTTAGGTCATATTTTTCCATTAGGTCCATAACATATTTTCCATTTTGGTCTAGTTCTTGTGTCCCTATGAAACCTAAATGCCCATTGAAATCCCCAAGGACTATCACAGGCAGGTCTGTGGATTTTTCTATGGCTACACGTAAGGCGCTTATTATTCGTTTATTTCTTTCTTTATCACTAGTTGACATGTAGACCAGAATTATGTTGAATATTACTGTTCTATAATTAACCTTTACTATTAGAATGTCTTTGTGTTCCGACTTTTCTTTTCCCATCTGGATCTCTCCTTTGGTTCTATACATTATTAGTAGGCCTCCTCCTTTGGTGTCGTCTTCATCTCTCATTGAGTCTACCACTGATGCTTGTTGGGAACAGTCATTTTGCTGTTTAAAGGTGTGTTTCTGTGATGCACATAATTGTGTTTTCTTTGTTATCTCCACTAGCTCGATTATTTTTGCTTTTGTCAGTCCTTGGGTGTTTATAAGCTTTATTTCAAGATTTCTTGATATATTTTCGTCTGCTCACTATTTTTTCACTTTCTCTATTTACAAAATTGCTTCTACCATCTAACCATTTATCTATCTTTTGCAAACCACTTTTTTCTTTTAGGCCTAATAGTCTAAGATTGTTACTAAAGTTACTTCCTTCACCTACCTGCCCTAAACTAATTTCCCTTCTACTTCCTTCCTCAGAGCTCTTAACATTACTACTAGATATTCTATTTCCTCCTAACTCTAAATTATTTAAACTCCTAAAAATATTATTACTCCCTATCTCTAAATTATTTACAATTCTATCTACTTTACATTTTCCTACCTCTAACTCATTTACACTTCTAACAATTCTTTTGTTTCTATCTATATTCCCCTGGACTTCCTTTTTAGAGCATCCTAGTCGTCTGAAAGTTTTCCCTTCTCTTCAGCTCTCCCTACTTATGAACCATCCTTCCTCTTTGTTATCCTGCTTTTTCTTTAATTCTGATCTTTTTCTCTTTCTTTAGCAGTCATGTCTGGAACTATAGATATTTTTTTGTAAATATCCTTCTTTGCATTCCTTAGCAGTCTGGCACTTTTTAATATGTTCCACTTTTCCCTCTCATGGCTGAGTTTCACTAGAAGTGGTCTGGGCCTTGATCTGCCTATCGCCTCGTTGTTTTGTCCTTATTGCAGTCGTGGCCTACCTAACCTTACTACATCTTTAATTTTCCATTCGTCTTTATTAAGATTAAATTCTTTTGTGAAAATTTCGTTGCACCTCTCTTCATCTAGCTTCAAGTTTTCTGTTTCCTATAGGCTCTGGCAAGTTGAATATGATTAGGTTTTCCTTCCTTCTGTCTTTGTCCTGGGCCTCTCTTATTTCTTCCTGAATTGTTTCCCTTATTCTACTGCTGCTGAGGATCTCTTCCTTTATGTCTTTTGCTAGGGTTTCTTTAATGTCCCTAATCTCTTCCTTTATGTCTTTGACTAGGGACTCTTTAATGTCCCTAAGGGTTATTTCTATTTGCAGAAGTCTACCTTTAAGCGTCTGGTTGTCTTCCCTGAGTTCTTTGATCTCCCTATCCTTCTGGTCCTGACACTTACTACAATCTGCACAATACCATTTTATTACATCTACAGCTTTCTGAATCCCAGCATACTGATTATTAGTGATATTGACGCAATTTGTATGAAACCATTCCCTACATTGTCGCATTCTAACGCCTTTTGTTGCCTAAATACTTCCCTTTCTACGCTGTGGGCACGTTGTCCCCTGAATTTGGTGAGGTCTAGCACGGATATCCAAATCACTACGCTATCCCGGTTACTCCTAGATCCTGCCATTTCTTAGGCTATATGTGCCCTAATATGCAAAAAAATGTAAATCAATGTTGCAATACTTGCTTTGTTCGTTGTGGTCACGTTTAACTCAGAGCAAACACAAAACAAAGGGAGAATAACATGTTACCGCTCTTTTCGTCCTTCACGGACCTAAAGTCAGGCAAAAGAAGAAAGGAAAATAAGGTCAGGGAAATGGCCCCATTGTCTTCCATTTCGCAAACCTCTCCATTTCTTCGCCTCTTTCACCAAAGCTCGTAGTTTCTAAACGATAAATATATTAATATTCAGGTAAAATAAAGAAAGAAAATTAGAAATGAGATGTGAAATCTGAGAAATGGCTCAGGAGGTGAGACTTGGGAGCATAGGGGTAATGTCCTGTACTGGAATAAAGAAGCTCAATTAGTTACCAAAGCTGAGAGCAAGACCAGTGGCGATTCTAGGGGGAGGGGCAGCTGCCCTCCCAGATTTTGGCCATGCCCCTGGTTGACCCCCCCCCCCCACTTTTTTAATGAAATATTATATAGAAAATTAATCATTATTGAATATAACAATAGCCACTAACTAGTCACACAAAATTGGGCTGATTGCTCTCAAGAACGTGATACAATGTTCTGTTTTGCTTGTAGGCACTTTGCTTCACCTTATTATGGCAATGTAGACGATGCATTTGTAAAGAGTGGCTTTAGACGATGGAAAAAGGCACAAGGAAAGATGGGGCCATTGCAAAGCACCTGAACTCACATATCCACACATCCTCTATACTGCGTGGATTAACTACCAATACAATGAAACTGATAAGACATCCATTAAACAGAGTATAAGTGAGGGCTATCAGAGGAAAGTCCGTGAAAATCGTCATTACATAAAAACTCTTTGCGAGATTATACTCCTAACACTAACAAAATATAGCACAAAGAGGTCACAGAGAAGGTGACGATGAACAAAATCCAGGAAAAATCCGTAAACTTCTTAGATTCATTGCCGAACATGATCCTGTTACAACTGAACATGTCAAAAGTGGTCCAAAAATGAGAAGTACACCAGTTCTGCAAAACTAAATGAGATGATTGATACAATTGCATCAATTGTGAGGGAAGGAATAGTTGAAAACATAAAATCCTGCCATTACTTTTCTGTTCAAACCGATGAAGCCAAGGATGTGAGCAAAACTGCGCAATTAGTACTATAATAGTAGTACGATTTTATGATGAAATCTCACTGTATTCAGGAATGTTTATTTCATTCACTCCCATGTCTTCATTGGATGCTGCATATATCACAGACATAGTACTG
>NC_061103.1:35449641-35490390 GCF_015104395.2 Macrobrachium nipponense | reverse complement strand
CATAGTACTGAAAAACTCTTGAAAAATTAGGCTAAGATTATAAATCTTCTCTTGTTGGCTTGGGATTTGATGGAGCATCAGTCATGAGTGGAGGATTAGTGGCACTCAGCAACGTATAAAAGAGAAAGCACTTTTGCTTATTATGTTCATTGTTATGGTCATAAGCTCAATTTGGTTTTGACAAGAATGTACCACAAGCATCTTGGATTTTTCAGTCATCTTGAAGAAGTCTATATCTTTGCTAGTATGCAGTGGTTCATGAGAAGTTCTTTCTATACAGCGTGAAATATTTCCTGAAGAACAAATTCGAGAACTTCAACATCTTCAGTGATACTCGCTGGTGGTGTCAGGCTACCTCCTGTGATAATGCGTTATTTTTTTACGTCTGAAATGTATTATAAGACTTTTGAAGAAAGACTTCTGCAGATGATACTGGAGCTCGAGCTGTTCTGCTAGGGGTTTTTTACTTGCTCAGATGGATGCAGAATTTGTTTGTTTATTGCAGTTTTCTCTGAAATTCTGGGAAAAATAAATAAAGTATCTCAGCGGCTGCAGGACAAACAGGCAGACCTTGAAAAACAGCTAAAACTTATTTCTTGTCTTCGTGAAGATTTAGCTGATGTAAGAAACTCCCAACTTAATTGAGAATTACTCTAATAGGTTGACGAACTCTGTAAAAAAAATGTGACATTTCACCAACAGTGACAAGAAAACGTTCAAGAAACCTCGACATCGCCGTATTTTTATCATGTTTTGGAAACATCTGGCCAGAGAGTTGTGGAGCCAAGTCATGAACAACACGTCACAATCTTGTATGAAGTACTAGACTGTTTAAATATTGAATTAGATCGTCGTTTTTTCCAAAGAGTCATGTATGGTCTTTTGTGGGATCAGCTCTCTGTCCTGCAGGACAGACGTTCTGACATGAGGATGACTTGAAGTCATTTGCTTTATCATAGTCAGTTAATCGAAGTGATTTAAAACACGAGCTATCTTTAGTTAAGAAAATGCTCCAGAAAGAACATCAGCCACCTACATCATTGGTGAGTTTTTGTCATTTATTCATCCATATAAATCTGCCTTTGATTGCTTCTACAGGTTACTATTGATAGCTGTAACACTTCCTGTTACTAGTGCTTCTTGTGAAAGAGTTTATCCAAAATGAAAATGGTAAAAAACAGTTCTTAGAAATTCAATGACTAGTGATAGACTAAGTAACACTGCATATTATCAGTTGAAAGTAAACGGGCTGAGAGTATTGACTTAGATAGTTTTGTAGATGAGTTTGACAGCCGACATAACAATCGTAGAATCAAACGGCACTAAACAATTTGAGAATTGTCCCAACTTGGTCCATAATATCTGTTTTGTGTTCAAATGTGTATTATTAAAAACTTACCATTCTTTAATAATTGACATTGTTATGAATTGTATATAGTTTTGAATGTTCGAAAAACAAAATTTTGAGAATTTCATGATAAGCCTAATATCTGTCTGTTCATTTCATTGAGTAATACCTTTCCTTACTTTGATCAAATGTGCATTATACAAACTTGCCATTCTTTAATCATTGCTATTGTTTGGGATTGTATATAGTTTTGAATGTCAAACCAGCATTTTCAGAATGGTCAGACATTGTCCACACCTGTCTGTTCATTTCATTAGTAAATACTTTCTTTAAGTAGTGCAAATGTGTGTTACACAAACTTAACATTCTTTAATAATTTGCATATTGGTTGGGATCGTATATAGTTTTGAATGTCAAAACTGAACCTTTTCAGAATTATCATGACATGCCCATGTATATCTGTTCATTTCATGTAGTTACTACCTTTCTTTATTTGGTTTAAATACATACTATCCATTCTTTAACGTTTGTGTATTGTTTGGAATTGTATATAGTTGAATGTTAAATTTTCATATCATGCATGTCAGGTAAAATATCAGATGGATGATTTACAGTTGTTTTGCTTAGGAATCAAACAAAATTCTGCATGGACCTTTACCTTCAGTCAAATTCATTCCTCCATGAGTCTTTTTCTTCTTCTTCTTCTTCTTCTCTACTTCTTAAAACACCCTCCCAATCCTTTTCTTTTTAATCGAAATCCGTAATTTTGTAAGCGGTAATATTATCATTACCATGTTTTCTCTTCGGTGAAGTAATAGTAGATGGAAAATAAGAATGAATTATACTAGTAGTAGAAGGTGGGGTATGCCTTTGAAACGGCTCCCTTGCTTCTTTTATTCCTCCTTTGTTTGTGTTTCTTCTCTCTGAAATACCACATTTCTTTTATAAAATCTTTCCTATTCTCCACTTCCTCCCTCATTAGTACTACCAATAAGAGTATATTTGCTACTAATTCTCTTTATTTTCTTGATATGGTTGCTGCATAAAGCTATATCTATTTCTAATTTCATTGTATGCTGGACAGTAAAAAAGTAAGAAATGTTCTTAAATTAATTTTCATTTTGTTCCTCACAGTATAAACATTTTGTATTTTCTTTTATTCTATTTTTGTCATTTAATCCTAGTATACTTAGTCGGGCCCTACTGATCGCATTGTTTTTTCAGTGTTGTCATACCAGATTTCTTCTCTTATGTTTTCTTTATATTTTCTGTAGATTCTTAACGTTGACTTTTCATTCATTTCTTTCTGCCATGCTTTTCTGTCCCAATTGTTTATTATTTCTCTTAACTGTTTGTCTTTAACTGCTTCAATTTTACTTAAGTTTATGTTTAGTTCTTTCATATACTCTTTTACTTGCATTATCCAGGTTTTTTTTTTTTTCATACTGATCCATGGTTATCTCATATAGGAGCCTATTTCCACATTCTCAGTGTAGTGTATGTTTCAGGTAGAATAGTTTTTATTCTTGATATCTCTAGATTGGCAGAAGAGGCTCCTATTTCAGATCTAACGCACAACTTGCTGTGTAACTTGGCGCTTTCAAAAATTGCTCTATATACTTTATTGTCTATCTTCTGAAATTCATTTATTGTTTTCCTGTCAAGTTTCATGACTTCCATTGCATACATGAATGAAGGCATCGCTAGTCCTTTCCAGTACAATTTTCCTATTTTTACTCTGCTACAGCTTTTATTGATGACTGCATTAGCCATATTTGCCATTTGCTTTGCTTTAATTTGGATCCCTTTTATCTGTTCTCTGAAGCAGTTTTTCATGTTGTTGATTGTTACTCCTAGGTATTTAATATTCTTAACTATTTTTATTCCTTCTATGTGCTCCATATTCTCCACATCATCGATACTGTACCAGTCGTTGTATATTAGTATGTTACTCTTGTCCTTGTTTATGTTTAGGCCACATTCACTTGCGATTTCCATAAGGGTTTTTATTGATTTTGTTATTTCTTCTAGTGTGTGCCCTAGTATTAATCCGTCGTCTGCATATAATAGTGCCACTATCCTTATTACTTCATTTCTAAAATCTTCTGTTGTGTTTTCTAATTTTTTTCTATTATCAGGTACGTTATTAATAGAAAGAATATGGTTGAGCAATTACATCCCTGTCCTTATTCCATTAGTTTACATTTAGTTCTTTTTGTTCTGTATTGTTAAGGCATAGGCTTGTTACATCCAGTATATAATCTTTGCAACTGCATTCATTACTTCTGCATGTAGCCTATATTTCATCATGACCTCTCAAGAGCTTTTTTCTATTAACTGAGTCAAATGCTTTTTGGAAGTCTATTGATACAACAAATAATGGGTCCTTTCTTCTGTACGTTTCTTGTATGCAGTATTGTAAGATATATAAATTATCGATTCCTCTCCTTTGAGAGGTAAAGCCCGATTGCAGTTCATTCATTTTTCCTATATTTCTAATATGTTTTTCTATTTTGGTTCTCAGGATCCCCATGAAGATTTTATATGATGCATTTGTTAGAGCAATTGGCCTTAGATCTTTGACTGTGGGGTTTTGTTTTTTGGGCGTAAGTGTTGTTTTTGACTTAAACCAGCTTTTCTGCATTTTCCTACCCTTCAGTATGTTATTTAAACATTCTGCCAATTCAATTTTTGAAGTTGTTACTTTGTAAGAGTAATTTGAACAGTACTGGCTTCATTCCATCTGGTCCTGGTGCTTTATTTGTCTTCATTTTCTCAAGTGATTTTTACATCTTCTTCTGTTATGATGATTTCTTCATGGGTCTAATCTCTGTCTCTGTTGGGTCATACACTCCATACATATGTTCCCTTAAAGATATATGGCATTTCATCTGCTGTCCTAATCTTTTCACTATTTCTTCCATTTAATGTGTGTACTGTTCTTTCTTGCTTTCATTCCATATCTCTCATATTTTGTTTTCTTCTTTTTGGTATATTGTTTCCCAGAATTTTACCAGCTCTTTCCCTAGGATTTCGTCCTTCATCTCTTGCTTATTTTCATCGAATATTCTTATCCATTCTTTTTCTGAAGTGGCCTTTTCCTCTCCAGCATGTCTTTATATTCCCAGATTTTCCTGTGTCTGTTTTTATCATTCATTATCTCATTTCTAATCTTTTCTTCATATTCTTCATATGCTTTCTTTACTATTATCTGTACTTTTTGTTTTTGTTTAAGATAGATATGTTTTCTTCATAGTATCTTTTTTTTTTATCTATTCTTGTGGCTTTCCTTTTTAATTTGTTATATATCCTTCTTTGGCTTATTTCTTTCTTTATTTCTTTTGGTGACCCATACTGGTTCTATTTCTTCTTGCTTTCCTGTCTTTAACCTTCTTTGATTATCTTCTCTAGTTACTTGTTTTTGCTTCACTCATTGTTTCTTCCAACTGGGTTAGATCTCCTTTTTTGTCTTGTTGGCTTACTTTATACTCTATATATTCAAGGTATTTCCTGTAAACTCTTCTGTAACTTTCAAATATTTGATTTTTTTGTTTCGTTTCTGATGCTTTCCTTATTTTAGTGTTCATTTTGAATTGGGACCTTTATGAGGTGATGGTCTGATAGATCATATTCATATTTTCCTCAATCTATCTCCATACATTCATAGTTTTTATACATATTTTGGTTGACTAGGGCAACGTCTAAAGCACTGTTCTGATCTCCTCTACTCCGGTTATCTCTCCTTTGCAGCTGGATCCCATTTAATAGCGTTAGGTCATATTTTTCCATTAGGTCCATAACATATTTTCCATTTTGGTCAAGTTCTTGTGTCCCTATGAAACCTAAATGCCCATTGAAATCCCCAAGGACTATCACAGGCAGGTCTGTGGATTTTTCTATGGCTACATGTAAGGCGCTTATTATTCGTTTATTTCTTCTTTATCACTAGTGACATGCAGACCAGAATTATGTTGAATATTGCTGTTCTATAATTAACCTTTACTATTAGAATGTCTTTGTGTTCCGACTTTTCTTTTCCCATCTGGATCTCTCCTTTGGTTCTATACATTATTAGTAGGCCTCCTCCTTTGGTGTCGTCTTCATCTCTCATTGAGTCTACCACTCTGATGCTTGTTGGGAACAGTCATTTTTGCTGTTTAAGGTGTGTTTCTGTGATGCACATAATTGTGTTTTCTTTTGTTATCTCCACTAGCTCGATTATTTTTGCTTTTGTCAGTCCTTGGGTGTTTATAAGCTTTATTTCAAGATTTCTTGATATATCTTCTGTCTTGCTCACTATTTTTTCACTTTCTCTATTTACAAAATTGCTTCTACCATCTAACCATTTATCTATCTTTTGCAAACCACTTTTTTCTTTTAGGCCTAATAGTCTAAGATTGTTACTAAAGTTACTTCCTTCACCTACCTGCCCTAAACTAATTTCCCTTCTACTTCCTTCCTCAGAGCTCTTAACATTACTACTAGATATTCTATTTCCTCCTAACTCTAAATTATTTAAACTCCTAAAAATATTATTACTCCCTATCTCTAAATTATTTACAATTCTATCTACTTTAACATTTTCCTACCTACTCTAACATTTACACTTCTAACAATTCTTTTGTTTCTATCTATATTCCCCTGGACTTCCTTTTAGAGCATTCTAGTCGTCTGAAGTTTTCCCTTCTCTTCAGCTCTCCCTTACTTATGAACCATCCTTCCTCTTTGTTATATCTGCTTTTTTCTTTAATTCAGATCTTAATATGCTATCTCTCTTCTTTAGCAGTCATGTCTGGAACTATAGATATTTTTTTGTAAATATCCTTCTTTGCATTCCTTAGCAGTCTGGCACTTTTTAATATGTTCCACTTTTCCCTCTCATGGCTGAGTTTCACTAGAAGTGGTCTGGGCCTTGATCTGCCTATCGCCTCATTGTTTTGTCCTTGTTGCAGTCGTGGCCTACCTAACCTTACTACATCTTTAATTTTCCATTCGTCTTTATTAAGATTAAGTTCTTTTGTGAAAATTTCGTTGCACCTCTCTTCATCTAGCTTCAAGTTTTTTTGTTTCCTCTCCTGCTATAGGCTCTGGCAAGTTGAATATGATTAGGTTTTCCTTCCTTCTGTCTTTGTCCTGGGCCTCTCTTATTTCTTCCTGTATTGTTTCCCTTATTCTACTGCTGCTGAGGATCTCTTCCTTTATGTCTTTTGCTAGGGTTTCTTTAATGTCCCCTAACCTCTTCCTTTATGTCTTTGACTAGGGACTCTTTAATGTCCCTAAGGGTTATTTCTATTTGCAGAAGTCTACCTTTAAGCGTCTGGTTGTCTTCCCTGAGTTCTTTGATCTCCCTATCCTTCTGGTCCTGACACTTACTACAATCTGCACAATACCATTTTATTACATCTACAGCTTTCTGAATCCCAGCATACTGATTATTAGTGATATTGACGCAATTTGTATGAAACCATTCCCTACATTGTCGCATTCTAACGCCTTTTGTTGCCTACCTACTTCCTTTCTACACTGTGGGCACGTGTCCCCTGAATTTTGGTGAGGTCTAGCACGGATATCAACTCCACCTACGCTATCCCGGTTACTCCTAGATCCTGCCATTTCTTAGGCTATATGTGCCCTAATATGCAAAAAAATGTAAATCAATGTTGCAATACTTGCTTTGTTCGTTGTGGTCACGTTTAACTCAGAGCAAACACAAAACAAAGGGAGAATAACACGTTACCGCTCTTTTCGTCCTTCACGGACCTAAAGTCAGGCAAAAGAAGAAAGGAAAATAAGGTCAGGGAAATGGCCCCATTGTCTTCCATTTCGCAAACCTCTCCATTTCTTCGCCTCTTTCACCAAAGCTCGTAGTTTCTAAACGATAAATATATTAATATTCAGGTAAAATAAAGAAAGAAAATTAGAAATGAGATGTGAAATCTGAGAAATGGCTCAGGAGGTGAGACTTTGGGAGCATAAGGGTAATGTCCTGTACTGGAATAAGGAAGCTCAATTAGTTACCAAAGCTGAGAGCAAGACCAGTGGCGATTCTAGGGGGAGGGCAGCTGCCCTCCAGATTTTGGCCATGTCTCCTGGTTGACCCCCCCCCCCCCCCAACCCCCCCCCCCCCCCAACTTTTTTAATGAAATATTATATAGAAAATTAATCATTATTGAATATAACAATAGCCCACAACTAGTCACACAAACTTGGGCTGAGTGCTCTCAAGAACGTGATGCAATGTTCTGTTTTGCTTGTAGGCACTTTGCATCACCTTATTATGGCAATGTAGACGATGCATTTGTAAAGAGTGGCTTTAGACGATGGAAAAAGGCACAAGGAAAGATGGGGCCATTTCTTGCAAAGCAACCTGAACTCACATATCCACCACATCCTCTATACTGCGTGGATTAACTACCAATACAATGAAAACTGATAACGACATCCATTAAACAGAGTATAAGTGAGGGCTATCAGAGGAAAGTCCGTGAAAATCGTCATTACATAAAAACTCTTGCGAGATTATACTCCTAACACATACAACATATAGCACAAAGAGGTCACAGAGAGGTGACGATGAACAAAATCCAGGAAAAATCCGTAAACTTCTTAGATTCATTGCCGAACATGATCCTGTTACAACTGAAACATGTCAAAAGTGGTCCAAAAATGAGAAGTGCACCAGTTCTGCAAAAACTAAATGAGATGATTGATACAATTGCATCAATTGTGAGGGAAGGAATAGTTGAAAACATAAAATCCTGCCATTACTTTTCTGTTCAAGCCGATGAAGCCAAGGATGTGAGCAAAACTGCGCAATTAGTACTATAATAGTAGTACGATTTTATGATGAAATCTCACACTGTATTCAGGAATGTTTTATTTCATTCACTCCCATGTCTTCATTGGATGCTGCATATATCACAGACATAGTACTGAAAACTCTAGAAAATTAGGCTTGTTATAAATCTTCTCTTGTTGGCTTGGGATTTGAGTGGAGGATTAGTGGCATTCAGCAATGTATAAAAGAGAAAGCACTTTTTGCTTATTATGTTCATTGTTATGGTCATAAGCTCAAATTGGTTTGACAAGAATGTACCACCACCAGCATCTGGATTTTTCAGTCATCTTGAAGAAGTCTATATCTTTGCTAGTAATGCAGTGGTTCATGAGAAGTTCCTTTCTATACAGCGTGAAATATTTCCTGAAGAAACAAATTCGAGAACTTCAACATAAGTTTATCCAAAATGAAAATGGTAAAAACATTTCTTAGAAATTCAATGACTAGTGAGAGACTAAGTAACACTGCATTATTATCAGTTGAAAGTAAAACGGGCTGAGAGTATTGACTTAGATAGTTTTGTAGATGAGTTTGACAGCCGACATAACAATCGTAGAATCAAACGGCACTAAACAATTTGAGAATTGTCCCAACTTGGTCCATAATATCTGTTTTGTGTTCAAATGTGATTATAAAACTTACCATTCTTTAATAATTGCACATTGTTATGAATTGTATATAGTTTTGAATGTCGAAACAAAATTTTGAGAATTTTCATGATAAGCCTAATTCTGTCTGTTTCATTTCATTGAGTAATACCTTTCCTTACTTTGATCAAATGTGCATTATACCAAACTTGCCATTCTTTAATAATTGCTATTGTTTGGGATTGTATATAGTTTTGAATGTCAAACCAGCATTTTCAGAATGGTCATGACATTGTCCACACCTGTCTGTTCATTTCATTAGTAAATACCTTTCTTTAAGTAGTGCAAATGTGTGTTACACAAACTTAACATTCTTTAATAATTTGCATATTGGTTGGGATCGTATATAGTTTTGAATGTCAAACTGAACCTTTTCAGAATTATCATGACATGCCCATGTATATCTGTTCATTTCATGTAGTTACTACCTTTCTTTATTTGGTTTAAATACATACTATCCATTCTTTAACGTTTGTGTATTGTTTGGAATTGTATATAGTTTTGAATGTTAAATTTTCATATCATGCATGTCAGGTAAAATATCAGATGGATGATTTACAGTTGTTTTGCTTAGGAATCAAACAAAATTCTGCATGGACCTTTACCTTCAGTCAAATTCATTCCTCCATGAGTTTCAAAATGTTTCCAAAATTGTAATCAATTTTACAGTGACCTTTCCTATGATGCCCACCCAACAATTATCTTTGTCCTAGAGTTGCCCCCCGCAATTATTCAGGGGTAAAATCGCCACTGAGCAAGACACTGTCGTAATTTATGCAGCATAGAATTGTCGTAGTTATTATAGTTAAAATAAACAACACTGATTACTTAGAAGGTTTTATTCCAAATAAATACTGGGGAGTTAGACATAAGATAGACAATGGGTATTCTGAGACATTATACTTTTTTCATTTATGTACACATATGTGTTGCACGCTCATGTTGCGAATGCATTATGCAACTGTGCATGCATGTTACTGCGGCCTTTGTCTATGTGTGCAGTGCCTATGCGTTTTTAATTTGCATATTATGATTACTGTGGTGAAATCTCAGCGAGTTTGCGCCCGATACCTCAAATTCAATAAGACATAATGCTGATTGCCCGGAATCTTTAACAATAGGCCAGATATTCAAGATCATTAACCTACAATAGCATGTTATCCCAGTCTCCAGATAAAACCATACTTGAGAGACGAGAGAGAGAGAGAGAGAGAGAGAGAGAGAGGAGAGAGAGAGAGAGAGAGAGAGAGAGAGATAGCAATTCTGAATTTTATCTAACTAATGTCACAATCAAATTCATGATTAGCATCCCAAACAAAAAAATCATCCTCATTTTATGTCGTATCAGTACCAAAACCATTCGAAAAATGCATGCTCATATCCTCGGTATTTTGTTTACGATTTTCAGTAAGTATCAAACTGCAGTATATTGAAATTTTGTGGTTTTTAATCTCTGTATCTCATAGACTGAACTCTGTAGAGGGCAAGGTCTGTAGATTAGAGTCCTCGCAACCCCGACCCAAAATACCTTCGATTCTGCGTAGGCGCAGACCGTGACGTAGGCCTGACCATTTCCACCCAGGTATACCAAACCGCTAAATGGAAAATGAAAACATAAGTGGTTGGATGATAAGATCAAGTGGGAAACTGGAAAAAAAAAGTTATATATCTCAGCTCTCATGAGACTTGTGCATCAGCATTAATTAACCTGGGAAGATGATGATATTAGCAAAGCTTTAACGTTACTCAGTTTGAGCTCAAAAGTTTATATATCTTTAAGAAAAGTCGAAATTATTTTCCCATCTTTATAAACTTTTTATTGCTGCTAAAGTATGATAGCGTAGAACCTGGTATTCTGGAATCGTAATCAACTCATCAGAGTCAATGGCGGAACATGAGTGTCTGTGTAATTTCCGTTGACGAGTGCAGTGTAGCACAAATTTGGAGTTACGATAAAGGCACCGACACGTTGGTGTTACTTTGGCTCGTTATCTTACGCGTCATATACTCCGAGGTGCTAGTGCTATGATTTGTCGACCACATTATAGAAACGGGTGTGTATGATACTTTGATCCCCGGAGCTTCCGCCATGTTTAGTATACTAGCACCAGTGATGCCGTTTTTTCTTCACAATATTGGCTTTTAGCAGTGTTATCATATGCAGCGCATCTGATTTTTTTACTTTACTTATTATTTGATAGTTAGAATGCGTATTTTGCCCGATGCAGAATTATTTTTCGTGACGTTAGAAAACTACAAGTCACTAGCTTAATATAAAGTATTTTGACGAAGAAAAATAAAGGATTTCAATGAAATTGATTTGTATAAATAAGCAGGATAAGTTTTATATCTTCATTTTCATAATAAAACATAAAAAAGACAAAGTGAGATTTTTTTTCTTCAGTGCCGTGGCCTGTGGTCGGAAAAAGCCACGGAGGGTTGCCAGATGTCACCAGAAAACACTAATAGACGAAATTCCTCAAAACGGCAACCCTGACTAGCACCTCGCAGTATGGTGACATGTAGATAACAAGCCAAAGTAGCACCGACACATTTTATGATCCTATATCCCAAGTGCAGTGCATGATGGTCAGAGGACTTACGACATCCTAGAGACAAATTATATGTTTTAATTTTGACACGATTGGAAAAAGATCTGTTTTAAATTGATTATACAGATTAAGAAAATTGGACATCTTGTAGTAGCCATGGTTAATGACTCAGGACAAAAAGAAAATACCAGTTTAAAGGAAATTTTAGGCAGTGATATAATAATTTTGTATTTGTTTTTAATTCAGTAGATTATAATAGAGAAATACCTGCATTTGCACCATTTGTTGCGCCAAACCTAATAAAACTTATAAGAAATAATTTCCTTGACGATGGAATTAATATATATTTGCGGAGATAGGTTTTGCTCATTGTGGATCAGTCAGAGTTAATTATGAGAAACCAAAAGTGATCTACGGGACAGCACATGACGTTTTTTCGAAATTACATCAGGCAGATTGCTACCTGCAACCCATTTCATTCCTTTTAACTGTACCTCTGTGCAACTGATGAGAGGTTTTCCTCCCTTTACACCTTTCAAGCATTTGACTTTCGATTTCCCTTTCAGAGTTGGATGACCCATCGTAGGTCCGAGCTCTTGGCCTAAATCTTATGTTTTAGTCCCCTGTAGGACTGAGCTACTGAGAGTAATATACTGAACTGTGTAGATTTGAGATTTCCCGCTGTCTGTATTCCTGAGTTGTACTACCAGAAAGGTGTTCTTTTTGTCCTGAAACTTATTCATTATCAGCTGATTCGTTTGAAGAAAAACAACTGAAAACATCTGGAGCCTTTGGGCTTGGTGAGAGACGGAGATTTGCGGACTGCAACATTTTCTCTTCTGCAACCGAATTGCAATAGTTTGCAACAATTCATTCTTGTGGGAGACAAGCAACAAAAACGAAGTACCTAACCGCAAGTTATGCTATAGATTTACACACACACACACAAATGAATCAATATAGACTGAAATGCGCGAAACCATTTGGAAAGCAAACAATGAAAGGACTAAAGAATTCATACAGATAGATGCAACAATGAGGTTTCGTTAATTCGGTAAGTATAAGATAAACAGGCATCTCTCCATTTCACTAGTCGGCCAGAGCTGCTAGCGATCTTGTGAGCATGTACTCCATGGTACTTAATTCGTTGCACCAGAACTGAGACGGTTCGTCGTTCCGAATTCGCCTTCTGATGTTTTGGACGAGATCTGATAGTCCTGATCCAACCTCGTGGCGTAGCCAGGCTTCGAAAACCTCCTGAAATCGACAAAATGTCATTATTGCGGCCCCAGGAAAGATTTTGGGCGATGCATAATCACACGCCGACCCGAAATCTTTCTCGGTCTTGTACGAAGCTTAGTCTAACTAATGTTTCACCCGGCCGCATATTTCCCAAGTCTGGAGGAGTTTAGGGATGGGGAAAATCAGGACCAATCAAAATGCGTGGAGCTGATCCATGACGTCACAAGCCACGCCTTTTAGCTCTCTCAGTCCTATATCCATTACTGCCGCCAGTCACGATGCTGGAGAAATACTTTCTTCTCAATTTCACAGCTTACGGCTTGTATGGCATATACATTTTAGTCAGATATATCTAAACATAATGCAACACTAATTTAACAACAATATATTCTTCAAATGAGATACACCATGAAATATATTATGCGTTATTGGCTTCTCCCTCTTGGTAAATAATATTTTCACATCGCGAATTTCTGAATTATATACTTGAAAATGCAAGTTTAAAGCCATTTATAAAGGGTTGTGATAATCACGGATGAATAAAACAAACAATACAAGATGGTAAAAATGATGGTATCTGACCGTTTTTGTAGGGGAAAATAGAGAGAGGGAGTATGCTTACACTACGGATTTCTATTGACATATGCTATTTCGTAGTAATACACATTACTGTGCATTGTATAAAAGTAATATACTGGTCATAACTAGGCCATGAACAGGTATCAGATTGATATAGTCCCTACTATTTACAGGGACACAGTTTCAGCTTCATTCATTAAATTATTTTAAGAGCTAATGTGCCCTTAAGGAAAACTGCGGTATTATTGTTTTGGTGATCTAAGTTAGCCTGATGTAACCAAATGAGGTTACGTGACAAACTCATCCTGTCAGTAGCTAATCTGAATACGGTTGTTTTTCAAGGTGCACTTGATAAGCTATGGTAAAAAATTGCCTTTTTCAGGTGGATTCCGTTTTCATAAAACCTTCCAGATGTCCTTACCTGATTGGTCCTTGTCATTCATTGTGTACAAATATATAAAAAGTTTTTATTGAAAATTTGTTGCTTTTGATTTTTTACTTTTCATACATTGTGTACAAACAAATAAAAAGTGACAATAGAATTCAGTATTGAATATTTTTAGCAAGCCCTTACGGGATTTTGGCTTAAAATTCATTGTGTACAAAGAAAACACTGATTATTTATTTCACTTAATATTCTCAGCAAACCTTTCTTACATGTCATTCATTGTGTGCAAAGAATCAAAATGAGTATTTCATTAGTATGTAATACTATTAGCAATTATAGGAGTACAGAATACTACCTATTTACGGAGTTACAGTAGACTTTTTATTAAGCTGAACTAGAGCAGAATTGATGCATAAATTTATTAGAACTGCGATGAGCTTAAAAGTAAATATGGATGACACTTTTTTCCAACTCGCTTTCAACAGAAAATTTTATGCAAATATTCAACATGTATCAATTAAAGCTAGGGATAACGGTAGTATATGAGTATACGACTATTTTCATCCAAGCTCACAATCAATGGTCAAATGTAGGCCTTAAATTAAGTGCATAATATTTTTTTTACATAGATTTTTGGCATTATGCCAAGCACTGGGGCAACTAAGGCCATTCAGCGCTGAAACGGATATTGACAGCAAAAGGTTGAAAGGTGTTAAGGAGGAAAACCTCAAGCAGTTGCACTATGAAGCAATTGTTGGGAGAGGGTGGGCAATAATGATGGAAGGAAGAGATATGAACGGAGGTAACAGTAAAATGAATGAAAGTAGTTGCAGCGAGGCGTCAAAGGGACGCTGCAAAGAACCTTAAGTAATGCCTGCATTGCACCAAATGAGCTGTAAATCATATGCTTGAACATGCGTAAATTATATACTTGAACATGTGTGGCACTATCCTCCTACGGGGGATACGTAAATTTGTTACCAAAACTGTATCCTCCACATGTCTTTTAAGCATAAGGCATTATTATTATTTTGTTCTGTACATAAATACCTTTTATAGCCTGAAACAACAGGCAGTAACGCCTGAAAAACGTTCCGTGCTCCATGCTTTTAAAAATCGTCACTTTCAAAGTCCAAGATTCTTGATGGGAGTCGAAGTGCTACGAGTTCTTGGGCCTCCTGTCTGTAGTCTGTAGTGCTAATCACAGGTCATTCATACCGTCATTTTTACCATACCATCAATTTTAGCATCTTGTATATTTTTTATTCATCCCATGTGTTATAGCAACTCTTTCTAAATAGCTTTAAACACACATGCTCAATATATAATTTAGCCACAGCCACTTACCATGAAAATATTATTTATGCAGTAAATATCGATTTTGTGAGCAGGAAGTAAGAGGGACTGAGCACTATTACCAAGAGAGAAGAACCAATAACGCATAATACATTTCATGGTGTATCTCATTTGAAGAATATATTGTTTGTTGAATTGGTGTTACAGTGTTTCGATATATCTGGCTAAAATGTATAGGTCATACATACAAAGCCGTAATTAAATTGATGAAATGGGGAAGTGTTTTCTTCGGCAATGTGACTGGCAGTAATGGCTATGAGACCGAGTGTAGCTAAAAGCCGTGGCTTGTAACGTCAAGGATCAGCTCCCCTTCCCTAAACTCTTCCAGACTTGGGAAATATGCCACCTTGTGCAAGAAACGAATGCATAATAATAAAGGTAAAGTGCACGATACTAGCAAATTTGAGTATTTAGGTCCCGTTTGTAGTCATTTCTTTTACTGTGTGATAAGCAAAACACCTCTGTATGCATATCACTTGCTCTTGTATATCAACCACATGGTCACACCCACCACACACAGCACATATACGTATATATGATTTACGGGCATGCATGATTTTGTGCTCTTTACCTTGAGTTTGTGGTCTCACTTTAATCTTTCCTTTTCTAAGGTCAGGTTTCTTATTTAGTTATTTTTCTTCTTTTAAGACTGATTGCTGTTTTTTAATTTAGCCTGTATTTTGTATCGATAATTTTTTTGTTTATTTTGTATTTTTCATTTTTCATGGACCGAGGATGTGTTTAAGTAACATGAAACGTCTCCAATAGTAAATATCTCATAGTATTGCTGACTGTCGTTTGCTTTGGACTCCTGTTTGCTGACATATATGTAACATAAAAAAGGGGGATTTGCTATGAGATATTTTAAGTAATATAATGTGATGTGCTGTGACGTTTCTTAGAATGTGGAGAATTAGCAATTTAACTTCCTTAGATACAGAGTGGTCCGATTGACAGCTTAGGAATGCGTTCACAGCTTTCTTCGAGGTGGGTATGATCAACAGTGCTGGCTTAGCAAATCAGTGCCTTCGTCCTGTCGCCATGAGAGCTATGCAGAGGTGATTTTGAAACTGGTTTCTAGCAGTTACCTGGGGCGTGAACATTGTTCGTAGGTATGTGTGCGAGCCTTTCCCTCCTACATAATGAATGTAGACTTATCATGGCGAGACTGTTAGTGGAAGTGAAACTGTGCTGAAATGGTAAGATTTACTGTGCTTAGGCCAAAGGTGTGGCTTGACTGTATTTTGGTATTTTGTAAAAGATGTTCTATTTCACTTAATCTTTTGACTTTTTATTTTTGCAATTGTGTGTGTTTATCAGTTTGTTCTCCTGTCTTTTTAACAGGCGGTTCTGACAAAGGGGAATGGTTTTGTAGAGGAACAATATGTATATTTTGGAGCTGGTGTTGACTAATCACTGTCTTGACTATGCCTATCTGTTTGGCTAAACTAATGTTGGTGTTAGATTAATTACTGAGGGTTATCTGAGTTATTTGGACATTGAGAGAGGGAAAAAGAGCTGTTTGGGTATCAGGAGGAGAGAAGAGGGAGAGAAAATGTGTTGCCCAATACCGGTTGCCTGCCGCTCTGGCCTTTCGCTACCAAAATGAATAAAGAGATAATTGTCGTCTCGTTATTTTATATATATATATATATATATATATATATATATATATATATATATATATATAAGATGAAGGACGAAAGACACCAGGAATTCAGCCAAAGAAGAAGAAGTAGTACAAGTGGATAAGTCAAACGCTAAATTAAAGGTTTGAATGAACTGCATAAGTTTCGAGTGCATTACTCAGTTACAGAAACAAAACGGCACTCACTTGGAATTTGGTTTCTTATATTTGTCGCCATGTCGAGAGTGTATGTCGCTGAGGAGATATATTCCCGTCTCCTCCGCGTCCATGCAGCTGTTGAGTTCGTTCACGCACGTTTCAGTGTTGTAGTTCCACGCGCAGTTTAAATTGTAGTACAGCTCGAGTTTCTGAAACAACAGATCCAAGCAGTTCGTGATATTAGCTCCTGGAGTTACGTAAACCACAAAATAAATTCTCTTTTGGTCTGGATAATTAAGAAATTATTATTATTATTATTATTATTATTATTGTTGTTTTTTTTTTCTATCACAGTCTTCCAATTCAACTGGGTGGTATTTATGTGTGGGATTCCGGTTGCATCCTGCCTCCTTAGGAGTCCACCACTTTTCTTACTATATGTGCTGTTTCTAGGAGCACACTCTTTTGCACGAGTCTGGAGCTACTTTTGCATCCGGTTTTTCCACGTTCCTTGGGATAATCGTACCTAGTGTTCCTACGATTATGGGTACAGTTTCCACATGCATATCCCATCTTATTATTATGATTGTTATTACTTGCTGGAAGAAAGGAGCAGACGCCCCTGAGCAAGAGAAATCCAGAATGAGTCATTTAGTATCTTTTGTACTGCATTTTGTATAACATATCCAATTCGACAAATACTACGTTTTTTTTTACATGAATCCCCCATTTGGCGTTTTAATAGCCACTTGAGTACAGAAGAAAAGTCAGTGATAAGAGAATAGAGAAACATCTTTACAAAATAAATGCGGCTGAAATAGCCATTTTTATTATCAATAAAACCTGTATTATTATTATTATTATTATTCATTAATTATTATTTTATTTTGGATTATTATTGTTATTATTATTATTATTAATTATTACAAGCGGTGCTGAACAATACCTTGGCCAGAAGATAATTGATTATGTCATTGAAGTTGCTCACCACGCCCGTGGCGCTTTACTTTGCTGTACTCTGCTGGACCAAGTACTCCATCCGGGCGGAGGGCAGCCCCGGAGTCTGGTCATGTTCATAATCATTACCTCGACGTTGATGCCTCGGGGGTTTGGGTACAGGATGTGGCTCTGGTGAAAGAGAGGTACGTATATATATTATATATATATTATAATTTTTTTAATTTTTTTAAAAATTAAATTTAATAATTATATAATATATCTATATGTATATATATAGATATATAATATATATAATATATATATATATATATATATGTGGATATTAATATCTATATATTAATGTATAATAAGATATATATATATATATATACACACACACACACACACATATATATATATATATTGTTATTATATATATATATATATATATATACATATATAGTATATATATATAAAATTATATATATATATATATTATATATGTATATATATATATATATATATATATATATATATATATATATGTGTGTGTGTGTGTGTGTGTGTGTGTGTACAACTGAATCAAGAAAGTTTGCAACGTGGTAAATGCATAAATAAAGGTATAAGCCACAAAGGAAAAATAAATGAATGGAGTAGCTGCTAGATCTTTCGACTCAACCTCCTTTACTTAGCAGTGAGAGAAATTGGGTCATTTCTACTTAAACAGACAAAGTAAGAGATAGTAAAGGGATATATAGAAAGAAAACGGAAAAAGATAGGTTAATTCATAAAATGATATTTTTATTTTAAGATAAATTTTTAAATATACTTACCTGGCAGTTATATACATAGCTATATTCTCTGACGTCGTGACGTCACGACAGACTTTTCGAAACTCGCGGCAATCACCGACCATCTGTCAGGTGATCGTTACCTGTACGCCCTCTAGATAGTTACCTGAAACCCCATATTTTCTCGCCCTCTAGTCTCTTGAGGGGAGGTGGGTGGGTTTCTAATTGTATATAAACTGCCAGGTAAGTATATTTAAAAAATTTATCTTAAAATAAAAATATCATTTTTAAATATGAACTGACCTGGGCAGTTATATAACATAGCTGAATTGACAACCTTTGGAGGAGGGTCAGAGACAGCAACATCGTTGTAAGGTAACTACTTGATAGGTAACTAAAGATTCTTACCTGCTAAGGAAGCTGACTTGACGAGTACTGCCTCTTTAGTCTGCTCTCCTTAGGAGCTCCAGCTAAGGGATGTGACCTGTGCAGCTGATGAGCTCAAAGGGGTTTGTCGACGGGACGTGACCTCTATGCGACAAAACCACCTATGCCCTTGACATGGGCTAAAACAGGCAAAGACCACCATAACCATCCAATCCTTGCATACAAGAGATTGAAAAGACACACATATACACTAGACTGTTGAAGGTTTCCCCTAACCTTCAACAGACAACCATAAAAATAACATCAAGGGTCTAACATGTAGGATTAGAGGTATCAACTCCTTCACCCAACACCGAGCCAGTGGCTACGAACGGACCCAAGGGTTTCTGCAAGTCCTTTCATATACCGTTTCTATTTGTTTCAGATAAAAAGAAGAAAATACGGAGCTGCTCCTCAGTATGTCGCGTCTAAAATGGCTTTAAGGACTGATTCTTTCTAAACGCCATTGACGTCGAGACTGCTCGCACTCATGGGCCTTTACCTTTAAAGCCTTGTAAAGTGTTTCATTGCACTCCGTGTGAGCTTCTTGAATACACACTAATAAAGAAGGCTAAAGCGTTCTTTGACATAGGCCTTTTGGGATCTTTAACGGAACACCATAAGTTGTCAAAAGTCCCTCTAACGTCCTTGCACCTGTGCAGATAACACTGTAATGCTCTTACCGGACAAAGAGTTCTTTCACGTTCCTGACCTGCAAAATCTCCAAGGCTGGGAATCGTAAAAGACCTAGGCCAAGGATTGGAAGGAGTTTCTTTCATTCTTGGCTAAGAAACTAAAGTGGTTGAACAAACCGCTTTAGATCTACTAATTCCTACTCTTTTGTCCATAGCTTGAATCTCGCTTACTCTCCTTGCAGTAGCGAGAGCGACTAGAAAAAGTGTCTTCCTGGTTAAATTCCTGAACGAGCTCTCCTGGATCGGCTCAAACTTGTCAGACATTAAAAATCTTAGTACTACGTCCAGATTCCATCCTGGTAGTTGTTCAGTCTTTTGCTTCGTAGTATCAAAAGATCTAATTAAGTTGTGAAGATCTTGATTCCTAGACAAGTCCAGTCCTCTATGTCTAAAGACTGACGCCAGCATGCTCTTGTATCCCTTAATTGTAGTAGTGGCTAGACCTACTTTAAGTTTTAAGTGAAGAAGGAAGTCTGCGATCTGGCTCACAGATGTGTTGGACGAGGACACCTTCTTCTCCTTACACCAGTTTCTAAATATCTCCCACTTCGACTGGTAGACGTTGATGGTCGAAGCCCTTCTTGATCTGGCGATAGCTTTAGCTGCCTCTCGCGAAAAGCCTCTAGCTCTAAGGAGCTTTTCGACAGTCGAAAGGCAGTTAGCTGAAGAGCGCGGTATTCCTGTGATACCGTTTTGAAGTGGGGCTGTCTGAGCAGATCTGGAAGCAACGGAAGGGTTCTTGGAATTCCACTAGCACTGCAACATCTCTGCGAACCAGTCTCCGCGTCGGCCAGTACGGGGCTATCAGGGTCATTCTGCTTCCTTCGGACTGCGCGAACTTCTTTAATACTTTGTGTATCACTTTGAAGGGAGGGAAGGCGTACAGATCCAGTCCTTCCCAGTTCATGAGGAATGCGTCTACTGCTACCGCTTGTGGATCCGGCACCGGTGAGCAGAACGTCTGCATCCTCCTTGTCTTGTTGGTTGCAACAAGTCAATGGAAGGTTGCCCCCCATAACCTCCATAGTAATTCGCATACCTCTAACTTGAGAGGTCCATTCTGTTGGCAGGACCTGATTTCTCCGGCTCAAGAGGTCCGCTCTGACATTTAATTCTCCTTGTACAAAAATCTCGTTTGGAGGACGATTTTCTGTCCTTTGCCCATAGCAACAGATTCTTGGCTGGTCTCGTTCAGAGAAAACGAGTGGGTGCCTCCTTGTTTCCTGACATAACGCTAGAGCAGTCACGTTGTCCATGCTTATTTCCACTACTTGCCTGCCACACATTCCTCGAATGCCTGAAGAGCTAGAAAAGCTACCATCAGCTCTTTCTTGTTGATATGCCAATTTCTTTCGGTTTCGCTCCATCTTCCCGAAATTTCCCTGTTCCCCAGAGTCGCTCCCCAGCCTAGGTCTGATGCGTCTGAGAACAGTATTAGCTGTGGATTCAATTGTTGAAGTGAAACTCCTTCTCCCAGCTTCGCTGGATCCAGCCACCAAATCAAGTCTTTCTTGACCTCTGCTGAAATTGGGAAGGTGTCTGAAAGCCTTTGTTCCTTCCTTTTCCAATTTCTGTTGAGGTAAAATTGCAGAGGTCTGAGATGCAGTCTTCCCAGTGAGACGAACTGTTCGATCGAGGAAATGGTCCCCAAAAGACTCATCCATTCCCTCGCCGAACATTGTTGTCTCCCCAGGAATTCCTGCACCCGATTCAGGCATCGGTCTTGTCTCTCCTGGGAGGGAGAAGCCCGAAAATCCTGAGAGTTCATCAGAACTCCTAAATAAATGATCGAGAGAGGGCTCCAGGTGAGACTTTTCCAGTTCACCACTAGCCCTAGTTCCCGTACTAGTTCAGGGTTATTTTCATATCCTCCAGACACTGTTTTCTTGGAGTTGGCCCTGAGAAGCCAATCGTCCAGATAAAGAGAAATGCGGATCCCCCCTTCGTGTAGCCATTTGGCTACATTCGCCATAATAGCTGTGAATATTTGTGGCGCTGTGCTGAGCCCGAAGCAAAGAGCCTGAACTGGAATTACTCTTCCTTCGAATAAAAGAACCTGAGGTACTTCCGAGAGCTTGGGTGGATGGGGACATGAAAATAAGCGTCCTGTAGGTCTAATGAGACCATCCAATCTCCCGGTCTCAACGCCGATAGCACTGATTGCGTTGTCTCCATCGTGAATTTCGTCTTCACGACGAAGGCGTTTAGAGCACTGACGTCCAGAACGGGTCTCCATCCTCCCGAGCTCTTGGGTACCAAAACAGTCGATTGTAGAACCCCGGATTCTCTTGGGGTGAAACAGGTTCTATCGCCTTTTTTAAGAGCATAAGCTCTACTTGTTCTTTTAACGCAAATCTCTTGCTGCTGTCCTTGTAATTCGCTGTTAAGTCGAGGGGATCTAAAACTATGGGAGGTTTGGCGTAAAAAGGGATCTTGTAGCCCTCCCTTAGTATCTGAAGGGTCCAGTTGTCCGCCCCTCTCTCTCTCCAGGCTTCCCAAACAAGAAAGAAAGCCTGGCTCCTATTTGTGTCTGAAGGACTGTCTGATCATGGCCTCCTTTTGGAAGGAAGCTTGCCACCTTTTCTGGAGGGCTTTCTAGAAGTTCCCGACGTCCCTCGGGCTGTTTTCCTCGAAAAAAACAAAATGTTGTGGTTGTTTCTCCTCTCTCGCTCTCTTGGTCGCAAACGAAGAAGGCAAAACCCCACTGGCTGCCTTCGATATTAGGTCCTGTGTGGTCTTCTGAGTCAATGAAGTGGCAATATCTCTAATAATCTCTTGTGGAAAAAGAAATTTCGCAAAGGGGGCAAAACAAAAGCTCTGCTCTTTGTACCTGTGTGACCCCCTTTAGCTGTAAAGGAGCAGAGAAGGGACCTTTTCTTCACGATTCCTGCCGTGAAAATCGCTGCCACTTCATTAGTTCCATCACGTAAAGCCTTGTCCATACAAGACATCACACTCAGAAGGTTAGAAATGTCCGTTGAATCCTTGCTTCCACTTCTTGGCAAGAGCACTCAGAGACCAATCTAGGAAGTTCAGGACCTCAAAACACCTCTAAACCACGCCCTTCAGTAAAATGATCGAACTATTGCATCGACCACATCACCTTCGCTGCTGATAAGGCGTGTCTACGATTGGCATCGACGATACTGGAGAAGTCTGACCTGAGAGGAGGCAGGTACTCCCAGGCCCAGAACTTCCCCAGTCTCGTACCAAACGCTGGATTTCGAAGCCAATCTTGCAGGAGGAAAAACGAAAGCAGTTTTGCCTCGCTCCTTTTTCTCTTTCATCCAGTCGTTCATCTTCGCAAGCGCTTTCTTGGCCGAAATGGAAAGAACCATCTTAGTAAAGGCAGTCTTATTCTGGGTTCTTCCACAAAGGAACTGAGACAGGGGAGAACGAGGTGCTGCGGGCTTGAAATCCGTTTCAAAAAGCTCTTGAAACAGAAGCATAAGAGTCTTATAGTCGGAAAGAGGAACTTGTTCTTCGTCTCCTCTTCCGAAAACTACCTCCAACATCTCCGAAGGTCTCTCTCTGTCTCGTTCCGCATCGGAAGATGTAGTTAAAGCCAAAGCCGGAGCGTCATTGGTCTCGATGCGTTCCTTGGCACCAGAAACCGCCGAGGCGTCATGCTTACGAGCGTCGGCGTCACGTCCTTCTCTCTCACGCGCGCTGGAGTCACGCTCTTTGCTCTTACGAGCGCTGGCGTCACGCTCTTTGCTCTTACGCGCGCTGGTGTCACGCTCGGAAGCGTCATGTCCGAGTAAATCGGAAGTGTCCTGGTTGTCTGTGTTCTTCTTGGCGTTGACGCTTCGCGAAGTCTTCATCACTCCCGGGGCATCAGACTGACGCTTGGGTTCTTGCAGCTTTTCCATAAGTACAGACAGCTGCTGTTGCATATCTTGCAGCATATTCTTGGCTTCATTGTCTCCTCGAGGGAGAGGGTAACTCGTCAGGTTCGCCCACAACGAACCGCAGCCAGGAGTCGATCCTTCTAAGGCTTCCTGAGGACGCTTGGTAGGAAGCTTCCTAGGTAAATCCTCCCAAGTAGGAGGAAGAGGAGCGTGCATCGAAAGCGCTGTCTTGCTCTGTTTAGCTGGCGAGGCTTCCGATGACGAAAACTTCTCCGGAGAACTCCAGTGACTGCAGCCCGGCAGTTGCTCATCTGATGAGACCTCACAAACACGAGGTAATTTCCTCTTGAGAGGACGAGAGGAAGTAGAGTGTCGCCATCCTCGACGCGGGGAGACGTCATCGGATGACGAACCAAACACACTCGACGCGCCTTTTCTACGGCTGTCTGAAGCAACCTTGGAAGCGTCAGCAGTTTTGTTTGAGGGCACGCCCGACCGGATACTAGAGCCTCTCGCCTCCCTTAGACTTTCGACTTTACGTCTCCCATGGGTCCGGGAGCTTGTAAGAGGTCTGGGTCTAGGAGCGCGACAGGACCGATCGGACGCACCCTCCACTACACTGTCACTAACACTAAACTTATCACTTACACTGACTTTAGCACTTGCACTTAAAGCACTTACGACAGTCCAAGTGCGATTGCCCTGCTCAGTAAGAGAGGCAATTTGTTGTCCCATTTTTTCAAGCACCGCTTGAATACCCGACTCGGAGACAGGTTCGGGAGCTGATACTTCTACTAAATTACGCTCAGAAGGAGCAGGGGAAGGAACAATGGGATTATCTACCACTTCCTGATTCGTTGATGAACGGGAAAGGGAACTCTTAGTTCTTCTAATTCTATCTCTCTCGAGCTTACGGACATACTTGTCCAACTCCTTCTACTCCTTATCATCCAAAATCAAGCACTCATCCCATCTACTCTCAAAAGTGCAAATTCCTCCCCTACAATTCAAATTCACACAAAGTGTGTGGGGATCAAGAGAAGCTTTGGGAATTCTAACCCTACACCCCCCTTTACAGCAGACTCTATACACAACTCCCGAGTCCGACATTGTTAATTGAGTAATCCAAAAACAAATCCAAAATCAATCCAAGTCAACAACAGCGAAAGCCAATAAAATACTTCACCCAACGATGAAATACTCTAGCGAGTACGAAAACCTATCGAGGAGCCCACAACAACGAAGTTGCCGGCTTGGGCGACAGAAAAAATATGGGGTTTCCAGGTAACTATCTAGAGGGCGTACAGGTAACGATCACCTGACAGATGGTCGGTGATTGCCGCGAGTTTCGAAAAGTCTGTCGTGACGTCACGACGTCAGAGAATATAGCTATGTATATAACTGCCAGGTCAGTTACATATTTAAAAAAAAAAAAACACTGAAACGACAACCAAAGCACCTTAGACTTTCGGTAGATGTATCCGCTCAGGCCCTGGGCCACTCCTATGGCGTGCGAACCGTTGAACTTGTGAATCTGGCTCAAGAGCTGCTCTGGAGGCCGCAGGAATATAGAGTCGATATTGAGGAGGACGGCCGAGTCGACATCGCTCAAGAGGTCGGGCAGGAAGAGGCCGGCCGACCCGCAGGAGTTCAGGTTCTTCTTCCTGCGCGACGTCTCAACACCACGGCGCTCCAGGCGTATGCGTCGCTTGTACTTCTCGGGCCAGGGTCCAGGATGGAGGCGATCTTGCGGAAGGCCTTCTTCGACTTCGTCAAGATCATGAACCTGGAAGAGATGGGAGATTATGCAGTCGGAATAGGACAGGACATAAGAAGCACGAGCTGAATGCAGCGCGCAGGACAACCTTCTTGTGAAAAAAAAAGTATGATATGAATGCAGCACGCGGGATAACCTTCTCGTGTAAAAAAAAAAAAAAAAAAAAAAAAAAAATACGAGCTGAATGCACCGCGCAGGACAACCAACTCATGTCAAGAAAAAAAAGTACGATGTGAATGCAACGCTCAGGACAAACCTGCTCGTGTAAAAAAAAAAAAAAAGTACGATATGAATGCAGTGCGCAGGAACACAACCTGTTCGTGTAAAAATATAAATAAATAAAAGAGAAGTACGATATGGAACGCAGTGCTCTGGACAACCTGCTCGTAAATAAAAATAAATAAAAAAGTAGTAATATATGAACTGCAGCGTGCAGGACAACAATGCTCGTGTAAAAAAAAAAAAAAAAGAAGGAAGATATGAATCCAGCGCGCAGGGACAAACCTGTTCATGTAAAATTTTTTTTAAATAAGTATGATATGAATGCAGCGCGCGGGACAACCTACTCGTGAAAAAAATAAAATAAAATAAAACTATATTTGTTGATTTTGTAAATAAATTACATACTCGTATAATGTATATGTATTGAATTGTACAAAATGAACTTTAAAAATGATTTTTTTAGATACAAAAAAACTCTGATGTGGATCGACTAATTCTATGGGTGCGTTTCACCTTACAGTAAAACGTGCCATAAACATACCATTATTATTATTATATTATTATGTATTATTATTATTTATTATTATTCTTATTATTATTATTATTATTATTATTATTATTATTAGTCAGAAGATGAAACCAATTCTTATGGAACAAGCCCTACAGGGTCCATTGACTTGAAATTCGGGCTTTTAAAGAACGTTATGGTGTTCATTTAGGAAGAGGTCAGAAGAGATGAAGGGCAGCAATATATCGTATACATATTCCCCAGCTGGTTGAAAACGAGTCAGCCATCGAAAGTAGGGAGAGAACTCTGCAAATGCTATGGGTTAGGAAATGTGACAGCACAGACAGATCTTCTGAGGAGATTGGTTTGGAAATGTGACAGCACAGACAGATCTTCTGAGGACATTGGTTTGGAAATTGGACAGCACAGACAGATCTTCTGAGGACATTGGTTTGGAAATGTGATAACACAGACAGATCTTCTGAGGACATTGGTTTGGAAATTTGACAGCACAGACAGATCTTCTGAGGACATTAGTTTGGAAATGTGACAGCACAGACAGATCTTCTGAGGACATTGGGGTTTGGGAAATGTGGACAAAGCACAGGAAAGATCTTCTGAAGGACATTGGGTTTGGAAATTTGGACAGCACAGGACCAGATTTATGAGGGACATTTTGGGTTTGGAAATGTGCAGCACAGAAAGATTCGTCTGAAGGACACTGGTTCGAAATTTGTCGACAGCACAGACAGAATCCTTTCTGAGGGACATGGAGGAACGGTTTGGAAAGTACAGACAGATCTTCTGAGGACATTGGTTTGGAAATGTGACAGCACAGACGAGATCTTCTGAGGCATTGTTTTTGGAAATGTGACAGCACAGACAGATCTTCTGAAGACTGGTTTGGAAATGTGACAGCACAGACAGATCTTCTGAAGACTGGTTTGGAAATGTGACAGCACAGACAGATCTTCTGAGGACATTGGTTTGGAAATGTGATAACACAGACAGATCTTCTGAAGACATTGGTTTGGAAATGTGACAGCACAGACAGATCTTCTGAGGACATTGGTTTCGAAATGTGACAGCACAGACAGATCTTCTGAAGACATTGGTTTGGAAATGTGATAACACAGACAGATCTTCTGAAGACATTGGTTTGGAAATGTGACAGCACAGACAGATCTTCTGAAGATATTGATTTGGAAAGTGATAACAAGCATATTCTTTGAAGACATTGGTTTGGAAATTGATAACACAGACAGTCTTCCCGAAGACATTGGTTTGGAAATGTGATAACCACAGACAGATCTTCTGAAGATTTTGGTTTGGAAATGTGACAAGCAACAGAAGATCTTCTGAAGACAATTGGTTTGGATGGACAAACACAGACAGATCTTCTGAAAGGACAAATTGGTTTGGAAAAGTGATAACACAGAAGATCTTCTGAAGACATTTTGGTTGGAAATGTGATAACACAGACAGATCTTCGAAGACATTGGTTTGGAAGACAACACAAACAGATCTTCTGAAGACATTGGTTTGGAAATGTGATACACAAGACAGACAATCTTCCCCCCCCCCCCCTGAAGACATGTGATTTGTGACAGCACAGACAGATCTTCTGAAGACATTGCTTGGAAAATGTGATAACACAGACAGATCTTCTGAAGACATTGGTTTGGAAATGTGATAACACAGACAGATCTTCTGAGGACATTGGTTTGGAAATGGGACAGTACAGACAGATCTTCTGAAGACATTGGTTTGGAAATGTGACAGCACAGACAGATCTTCTGAAGACATTGGTTTGGAAATGTGATAACAACAACACGATCTTTGAAGACATTGGTTTTGGAAATGTGATAACACAGACAGATCTCTGAGGACATTGGTTTGGAAATGGGACAGCACAGACAGATCTTCTGAGGACATTGGTTTGGAAATGGGACAGCACAGACGGATCTTCTGAGGACATTGGTTTGGAAATGTGACAGCACAGACAGATCTTCTGAAGACATTGGTTTGGACATGTGATAACACAGACAGATCTTCTGAGGACATTGGTTTGGAAATGTGACAGCACAGACAGATCTTCTGAGGACATTGGTTTGGAAATGGGACAGCACAGACGGATCTTCTGAGGACATTGGTTTGGAAATGGGACAGCACAGACAGATCTTCTGAGAACGTTGGTTTGGAAATGTGACAGTACAGACAGATCTTCTGAGGACATTGGTTTGGAAATGGGACAGCACAGACAGATCTTCTGAGAACGTTGGTTTGGAAATGTGACAGCACAGACAGATCTTCTGAAGACATTGGTTTGGAAATGGGACAGCACAGACGGATCTTCTGAGGACATTGGTTTGGAAATGGGACAGCACAGACAGATCTTCTGAGGACATTGGTTTGGAAATGTGACAGTACAGACAGATCTTCTGAGGAAATGGGTTTGGAAATATAACAGCACAGACAGATCTTCTGAGGACATTGGTTTGGAAATGTGACAGCACTGATAGATCTTCTGAGGACATTGGTTTGGAAATGTGACAGGACAGACAGATTTTCTGAGGATATGGGTTTGGAAATGTGACTGCGCAGACAGATCTTCTGAGGACAATGGTTTGGAAATGTGACAGTACAGACAGATCTTCTGACGACATGGGTTTGGAAATGTGACAGCACAGACAGATCTTATGAGGACATGGGTTTGGAAATGTGACAGTACAGACAGATCTTATGAGGACATGGGTTTGGAAATTTGACAGCACAGACAGATCTTCTGAGGACATTGGTTTGGAAACGTGACAACACAGTCAGAATCTGACAGATCTTTTGAGGATATTGGTTAGGAAATGTGACAGCACAGACAGATGAATTTTGATGTGTTATAGAGTATCAAAAACTGAGTCGCTTTGGCTGAAGAACTAAAAAAAAAAAAAAAAAAAAAACGGTGCTGCCAGTTCGTCAAGACAAAAAGACTTGATTTGAAGCATTGATTAGGAGTACCAATAGGCCACTGTTGACTTGTCTCGATCCTGTTTGGATGATATGCTTTGACCACGTTTTGCTGTAGTGTGACAGAACAGCAAAAAAGTGTAGTAAGATGTATGGCAAACTGTATCTCAATTTCAGGTTCCCGAGTTAGTTTTGTCTCAAGAGTGTAGGCAAGATGTGGGAAATTTGTATCGATTTCAAGCTCACAAGTTGTTTTACCTCAAGGATTTAGTCGTTAAAGACGATGCCGACTTCAAAAGCACTTCAATTTGATTCAGATAGTGATGTTTTTCTGAAAAGAAAAAAAAAAGAGGTCTTCCATTTGTTTTGTGACATTATAATGGAGGGATCTGTTTCATTTGTTCCTAACAATTTAGCAACTTGGAGGATCTTTGGCGTCCTACAAAATCTATATAAAACTTACTTGACACGAGTGTTTGCTGAATTATTAGTTGGATCAGGAGAAGGAAGTGATTTGCCCATATAAATTTCATATTTCATTCAGAACGAGGAGAAAAAAAATCTTACTGGGGCAGATGACGATGACAATAGGTGGCAGAGCTTTTTCTGCAATCGGCGGTAAGCTCCTTTTAATGACAATATTATTGCTGCTCGCTTTGGGAATATCTGGAAATAAACATTGAATGTCGCCTTAGCTTTTGGTAAAAAAGGCGATGCATGAAAAAACTTGTGCCTTTGTGTAGCCTAGGTCTGTGAAAGTGAGTGAAGCCTACGTCTGTGAATCTGTCACCATTGTCAATGGCATTTGGTCAGAAATTGAGTGAGGCCTAAATATGTGAATATGTCACCATTATCAATAGCATTTGTAAGCCCAGGCCTGTAGCAAGTAAGTCGTTTTAATGTAGCATGACAAAGATTAATTGGTCAAATTAACATCTTAGACGCATTGTTAGGTACCAGTTGCTGCTCCCTGTGAATGCTACAAATGTGACTCCTGACATGTTTTTTTTTTTCCTTGAAATAGCTATATGATTTATCTTCACCAAGCGAGACAAAGATCAGTAGACAGAAGAAAGAGAAAGGCAAAGTCTGTCAGACGTTCAGTTCATTTCAAGACTGTCTTCATACCCATTTTCTTCGGTTCACTTTTCAAAGCTGTGGCGTTCCTCGTTTTCCTGGGTTGTGGGGCCTTGCCGAAAAGGGAGAGAATGATCATTGCCATAGCCACTGCGGTCATTATGTTGCTCAAGATCCTCTTCATCGTGACCATCGCTTATCTCTGAAAGTTAAAGTTAAAGTTAGCAGTTTTAGTACTCCATCAGGCTATTGCCCACCAGGCTATTGCCGTTTCGGCGGACGTCCGCCGGGTAACCCGAACCCACTACCATGGCAGTTAACACTTTAAGTAGACAGTCTCACTATTTGCCCCTTGACGAGGAAGCAAACGCTGGCCCCGAGGATTACGAGATTAACGCGTTACCAACTGTATCGAAGACACTGGACGTCTGATACTTTATATTTGATTATAGTGATGATAAGAGAGTCACGTTTGAATGGTATGGGCATGTGTTGAGGATGGATGACGAGGAGGGAGTGAAGAGGGCTTGGGAGGAACCTGTTAGCAGAAGATCGAGAGGGAGACAGAGAATTAGATGGCGAGATAAGGTGAAGGAAGGTATGGAGAGAAGAGGTTTGGTGGAGGATGATGCCTCTGATAGAAAGCAGTGGAGGAGAAGGCGCATCAGGCAACCGACCCCTTAATGTAGGGATAACAGTGGGAAAGAAGAAGAAGAGTTACAGTGTGTTCTCAACGCCACATGTCCTTAACAGACTCCAGATTGTTTCTTTATCAGTTCTGTCACAATCTCTTGTTTTCATTTACAACCTATTGAAATTCACCACACTGTCTTCACCTATCAAACCTGCCTTCTGGCTTACCTAGTCAATATAAATCTTAACATGCACCTCCCCTTATGTACTAAGCAGAGGTGCAAATTTCTTGATCATCTTGACATGTAGGCACAGGGAGTCTTTCCCCTCATACAGACACCTTACAGACCCTGGTCAGCCTGCCCTCTCTCTCTCTCTCTCTCTCTCTCTCTCTCTCTCTCTCTCTCTCTCTGTTAATCAATGTCCTTATTAGGAGACTGTTGTATTTTAATACTTTACACTTTTATTTATTTATTTATCAATTTGTTGATGCATATCTGTTTTTCTAGTCACTGACATCTTTCTGTATTTCCCATTACCTTCTGTTACTTCTTTCAAAGGATCTCTATATTCTTTCATAATAATAATAATAATAATAATAATAATAATAATAATAATAATAATAATAATAATAATAATAATAATAATAATATCAGTATTACCAGAACCAAAACCTCTTGCCTGGACACTTCTGCTGTATTGAGGTAGAGTATACTCAACGTGCAACGTTCCATAAAATTAGTAATTGCAAAGAGACCTTAAAAGGGACCCAAATACAGAACCAGTATTCTGAGGTGCTGTTGAGTCTATCACGGACTCTTTATTTAGGGCTAAGTAAGCAATCTTTGAGTAAATTCCTTTAAGATGCGTTTAATAATGTAATATTTTGAACTGATTAAGTTTTAAATAGGCGACCTACCATTGGTATTACTATGTGATTTGATGCATTTCATGTATTAAGTTTTAAAAGGGCAGGGACCCAGCAGTTCGTCCTCAGAACCTCCACAGAGCTAGGAGCACTCAGAAGCTCCTGTTACCTCGCCCTGCAGACACCACTTCACCCCTTTCTGGGGAAATCCCAAGTATTTTTATACGTCCATACTGCACAGGAATATCAGCAGATAAGAAGACTACCAAGCCCAGGATTTCCAGGTACTGTGAGAGTAAACTCCAGTTCAGCCAGGGAATTGTTTTGCCTTTTGTCTGTATTTCATTTCCATTTTTCCAAGGCGACTGCCTCCTTTGTTTAGCTTCTCATTCCCCTAATCTTGGTTCAATACTGTGATCACTCCCCTTGTGATACTAGTAAACATCCCCTAGTTAATTCAAGCAACGTAATAGTTCCTTCTGTGAACCCCTAGTCATTTCCATCCCCTCTGAGCGGTTTGTAAATTTGTTGATTGAAAGAAAGTAGTGTGTCACACTTGCCCACGTGTTCCCTCACCCCATTACTTAACCTAGGATACAATCTCTTTGCAGACAAACACCGTGACTGATTATGTGAGAAATTGGGAACCCTTTGGAGTAAGCCTTGCATTTTCAATAACCTGTTTGCGCAAAATTCTGAATGCTGTGTCTGGTTGCCCCAGCTACGTGTTTCCGGTGGATCGACAATCAACCACCTTATTAGTCCCTGGACCTATGTAAATTAATGTAAATATAGTGAATTTAAAACTAAAGTCCAGTTTTTATGTAAATTCCTCCGTTATCAGTAATATCGGCCTTCTGCCATAGTTTTTTTCTTTTTTCTTTGTTGTGACCTCTCGTTCCTCCATTCAAGGCCAATTTTTTTTAGTGTTCAATTATATTTTTCAGGAGTGAACGAGCAGTTCAGAACAAAATTGGCAACCTTGCCAGGATCGTGTCCATTTCCAGTTCTGTAGCGATCATTAAAACTGGTATCACGAAAGAAACATACCTGAATTCCTTTAATATTTTTATGAGCAAGCGAAAGCAAGGTTTCCCAATTCTCCACAACAGGAAAAAGGTAAATTTTACATTCTAGATATATGTGTAGAACTAGTTAGGGGCATAAAATCTGACTGCCATTATAGCTCTAGGAAATAGACCACGTGTATGCCAATAGAGTAGAGAGAGAGAAATTTTAACGTTAGCTTCTTTTTATGTGCTATTGCATAAAGCATAGAGGTAGAGGTATTTAGGGAGTAAAATTCAAAACGAAAATAAGTGCCATATTTCGTGAATTACAAGTTAATCGCGGATCTCGTGTTGTAAAGATATTTCGTGATTTTTTATGTGAATCAACACGCTGGTCATTGTCCGAGCTCTCTCTCTCTCTCTCTCTCTCTCTCTCTCTCTCTCTCTCTCTCTCTCTCGGTTGCTTGCAGGTGTAAACAGGATAGAATTTAAATCCCTATCCATTGCCCTGTTTATTAACAAAAGAATAGATGAGTAAATAAGAAAAAGAAAAGGAAACAATGTGTTAGCGTAAAATTCTTAACGTTAGGATAAGGAAAATCAAAGGTAAATGTTTTTTTATTTTCTGGGCAGAGAGTAATAATAAGGGCAAATACTTTTACTTTACAAACAAGGGCACATGTTACCCTTAGCCTAACTTTCTCTAACGCGGCCTTGAAATTTTTGTGATTCATACCTTTTGTCTAGCCGACCCGTGTGCAGGCCTAATTCTCCGGGGTTTTAAATTGGCAGAATCGGAGGGTCTTAGGTTCGCGAGAGCTAGGGTGAAAAAGGGTACTTGTTAGGCGTTTGTGCGGAGGCGGTATATTTATGCAGTGGTGAGTGATCTTCATTCTGGTTCTTCCTCTTCCCTTTAATGTATTTGAGCTAGTGGTTAAAATATGAATTCTGAGCATATGTTGAAAGGGTAAGATAGACCAGGGATTTACATTGGTAGAAAAAGGAAAAATAATTTTGATCCCATTCTCGTCTTGGTCCTCGAGACAATGTAAAAAAAAAAGGAGACCTCATATACATTTTATATTATCAACTGCATGGGCCACTTTTTTCACGTTGAGTTTCCATGAAATTCGTGACCAGATTCTTTCCTTTTTATTTACAAACCTGTACTCGCGTTAAGGTTCCGCGTTTACAAACTTTATTGCCAAATCCATCATCAGCATCGAGTTTCCACTGAACTGTAAATTACAGAGATTTTACGGCATAAGTTTTCCGCCGCGCTATGTGCCAATAGTAACTGTATTTGCAGGGATTTTACAGTCATCTTGCCAAGTATTTGCGTTGAGTATTCCGCATACCCCTGGCGACATTTGCAGTTTTGCAACTGCCTTCCATCCTATTATTCTCAGGCTAGACTACTAGCGTTTTACTGCTGAGGAGATGGCCAGTAACGCAGCACTGGAGGAGGCCAGGGCCTTCACCGAAGCCAGAAGAGCCATGGGGCTGGAGGGCGCAAAACTGATCAATTGGGTGAATGATGAAATGAAGGAAGCTGTAGAGAGAGCCTACTAGGCAGTCGAAAGGGAAAAGGAGAGAGAAACACAAGAGAAAAGAGAAGCAGCGGAAAGAGAAGTACAAGAGAAAAGAGAAGCAGCTGAAAGAGAAGCACAAGAGAAAAGAGAAGCAGCTGAAAGAGAAGTACAAGAGAAAAGAGAAGCAGCTGAAAGAGAAGCACAAGAGAAAAGAGAAGCAGCTGAAAGAGAAGCACAAGAAAAAAGAGAAGCAGCTGAAAGAAGATTCCAAGCAGCCGAAAAGGAAAAAGAAAGAGAAGCCCAGGAGAGAAGAGAATCTGCAGAAAGAGCCCATCAACTGGCTATGACAGTCCAGAGTGCCACTCTGGCACCCCCGAGTTCCACACCCCCTGTGCTCCCTCCTTCACACTCACCTCCACAGCATGGGTGTCCTCATTAGGATTTGGGACGATAACGAACCCGACACCTGGCTCGATCGTGTCGAGCAGGTATTCGAGAACTTCAATTCAGCCCTCAGGAAGTGGCCCTCCTCCTTGGCAAGCACTCGCTGACAAAGGGCGGACTGCATTCGAGACCCTTCCCCTGAATGAGCAACAAGATCTCGCCCTCGTACGAGAGGCAATCCTTGGGGCTTACAAGTTAACCCCAGACCGGTGGAGGCAGAAATGGAGGACTATGCCCAAGGGGGCTAACCAGACCTGGACAGAGTGGGTAGCCAAGAAGACACCCGCACTCCATAGGTGGACGAAGGCCTCCAACGCAACATCTGTTGAGGAGGTCTTAGAACTCTTTCAGTTAGAGAATTCCTGTCCAATGCTCCCCCTGATCTTGCCACCCACTTGGTGGATAAGGCCCCTAAGACTATTTTGGAGTGCTGTGAATGGGCAGATGCCTATGACACCCATCATCCATTGCAGAGTCCTTTAAAAAAGAAAATATGCCCTGCTCTCCCTCTTACTCCTGCTGCCACCTCTCAGCCTACCCAGAGCCCCAATTCCTCCACGGAAACCTGTGTGTGGGCGTTGCAATAAACCAGGTCACATCACAGAGCAGTGACTCTCAAAGGTGGATCCTCCTCAGCAAGCTGCCGCCACTCCTCTGAATGAACTACCCAATCCTTCTAATAACAAGAACAATGGCCAATGGAACAGAAACAACAGGCCCAGGCCTGATTTTAGCAAGAGTTTCTGTGACTCATGCAAAGTGCAATGGGCACACTGCTGCCTGGGCAGGATGCCCCAAGAAAGTTCCTGTTTCTGCCATTGCTATGGCCGTGACAAATCCGTCAGCTCTAGGCCTTCCTGCTCAGGGTCCCATATTTGTTGCACCTCCCAGAGGTCGCTATCCTGCCCACCAGGTCCGAGCTTTCGATGACACTGTTGCACAAGTATCCATCATCCGAGAGGATACAATTCCTTACAGAGCTCAGGTTGATAGGCACCAATTCATCACGATAGAGAGCCTCAACCACGCCAAGATGTTCTTACCTACTGTCCAGTTGAGAGTCACACGACCTCACCGTTCTAAGATAAGTACCATGGCAGTAGCAACCTATATACCAGGAGGTTATGATGTCCTGTTAGGACAAGATTTTAAGTCTCCTCCTACCTTTATACCGTATCAGGGCACCCGTCCTCACATAGCTCCAGACCCGTGCCACAGGCCTCCAAGAACTACCTCTGCACAGCCAGTGCCACTTGAAGGTGCCAGGCAGTGCCAGGCTCCGTCCCTCATGGATGTTGAGACATGTTTGAGTCCTTCCACTAAGCCAGGAACGGCCTCAGTGCCAGTGCCAAGGCAAGACTCAAGTCTCTCTCCCAGAGCTCTAAGTCCCGGTCGCTTTCCCTCCACTGGCGTGGCCCCACTACCCACGATGGCAGTCGAGGAAGAGCCAATTCCAATAGGAATCCTCCATGAAACCCATGACTATAGTAGACACTCCACCAACGATGCAGCCTCGCAGACTGCCCCAGAGTCGGTCCTCCCAACGGGTAAGCCCATCCCGAATACCATTACCTCATCCGATCCCCCTCCGTCAGCAGCTAACCGGTCCCAGAGTAATGACTCTGCTGAATCCTATTTGGCCGAAGAACTCGGGGAACCGAGCCATGCAGCATTAGGCATGGGGACAAGTGCCAAGGACCCAGTTGTCGCAGCAGCCAGAGCCAATACCCCTGCAGAATCTTCAAAGGCCTTGAATCATTCAAGACCCCCAATAGCATCATCAAACCGACCAAGGAGAGGTCGAGGGAAGAAGGGAAAAGGGTGTCGAGGTTTTCCGAAACCATACGAGAGCCAGTAGTCTCTCTGCACTAGTGCCTGGCACAGTGCCATCCTCTTATAGAGAATTCTGACTCTCTCCATCCAGAGGAGAGTGCCAGATTCTGCTACTTTTACTTCCCTCTTACCCTTTTGTAACTCTACTTCCTTCTGACCCTTTTGTAACTTTCTATTTTTTTTTTTTGTACTATCTATATCGTCTCTTCCTTGGTTTCCTTTCCTCTTCTTTACTGCCTTTAGGTATTTATTGTATATTGTATGCCCTGCTTAGACAGAGCCAAACCTGCCAGCTATTCTGGCCTTATATAAATTAGTACTTCATTATGAACTACTGTCATAAAAGTGCCACAATTGGCACAGTGCCCTATTGTAGGCACTTAGCATTCCATTTGACTTGGGAAAATTTTAGCCAGCAAAAGTTGCTATAGCTTTAGAGATATTTTCAAAGTTGGCTCGTTTATTCATTGTTACGATTTGATTGCTGATTCAGTGTTACTTCCTCGTCTTTATATTTTGGTGAAATTGTCATTGTCTCTGATGAGACTTGCATTTTGTGTAATCTTATTTCCCCTCTACGGAGAATTACTTCATTAATTCTACCCTTGTTAGCTTACACTATTGTTTACTAGGATGTAAAGTTACTTAACGAATCGTAGGGCTATTGACACACCTGAATGCGTCATATCGCCCCATCAGGGTAAACAAACAGTATGTGTTGCCTTAAACACTTAAGCTAGCAGTATTATATATGATATAATTTACCCTGTAGGTTAAGTTTATCTAATCATTATTTGCCATTCCTTGTCATTTTCAGTGCGACGTTATATTTTGAGAGTATTTTTTATTGGAATATAGCAAGTTGTTAGTCCTTAGTCACGTCACGCTTTATTTTATAATTAATGATTAAGCCTCTGCCTGCCGAGTAAGCCTTCATGAATATAATCATTGGCAGTGTTTGAATATTGCTTATATTATAAGTCCACTCAAGGGAGGATGGAAGGCTCAGTAATTTATATTTGTCATTTGTCCTTGTTTACAGCTTGTCGTGTCCGTTCCAACCCGTCTAGGGTTGAAATGTCCTCTAGAATGGGGAGGTGTTCAAGATTTTAAGCCAGAACCAAGGAAAGTTAAGATTTCTATAACAAGATTCATTCATCCTTGTCTATATGCAAGTTGCCCCTTTGAACTGAAAGCCTCCGTTCTCTAGACAAACTTTCTTTGCTCCCGTTGGCTGTCCGGAATTTACCCCCTACAGGGATTGGGCGACGCTCACCGGGAGAAGTCTTAAAAGGGCAGGGACCCAGCAGTCCGTCCTCAGAACCTCCACAGAGCTAGGAGCACTCAGAAGCTCCTGTTACCTCACCCTGCAGACACCACTTCACCCCTTTCTGCTCCCCCTGCCTCCTCTGGGGAAATCCCAAGTATTTTTATACGTCCATACTGCACAGGAATATCAGCAGATAAGAAGACTACCAAGCCCAGGATTTCCAGGTACTGTGAGAGTAAATTCCAGTTCAGCCAGGGAATTATTTTGCCTTTTGTCTGTATTTCATTTCCATTCTTCCAAGGTGACTTTCCCCCTCCTTTGTTTAGCTTCTCATTTCCCCAGTCTTGGTTCAATGCTGTGATTACTCCCCTTGTGACCCTAGTAAACATCCCCTAGTTAATTCAAGCAACATAATAGTTCCTTCTGTGAACTCCCAGTAATTTCCATCCCCTCTGAGCAGTTTGTAAATTTGTTAATTGAAAGAAAGTAGTGTGTCACGCTCTCCCATGTGTTCCCTCACCCCAGTACTTATCCTAGGATACAATCTCTTTGCAGACAAACACCGTGCCTGATTGTGCAAGAAATTGGGAACCCTTTGGAGTAAGCCTTGCATTTTCAATAACCCGTTTGCGCAAAATTCTGAACACTCTGTCTGGTTGCCCCAGCCACGTGTTTCCGGTGGATTGACAATCAACCACCTTATTAGTCCCTGGACCTATGTAAATTAATGTAAATATAGTGAATTTAAAACTAAAGTCCAGTTTTTATGTAAATTCCTCCGTTATCAGTAATATTGGTCTTCTGCCATAGTTTTTTTTTCTTTGTTGTGACCTCCCGTTCCTCCATTCAAGGCCAATTTTTTTTAGTGTTAAATTACATTTTTCAGGAGTGAACGAGCAGTTCAGAACAATATATATATATATATATATATATATATATATAATATATATATATATATATATATACAACTGTGGCTCAGCGATATTATACCTTTCCAATTATGTAATCGATTCGAGCAGACTTAATTATCAATAATCATCCATATGCATAACAGGCTGAAATCTATGTCAGTATCAGTTTAAAAACCATAGTATTAATATTCTGGAAGATATTAGCGGATGTTGAATGCTGTATGTTTAATGGGTAGTGTTTAGAATTGAAGCTCAATGGCGTCATACAATTTAATAAATCATGGAGTGTGGCTGACACTCGATCTTCTCATATATATATATATATATATATATATATATATATATATATATATATATATTTAGCTGCAATGGTTTCGCTTACTCGGGGAGGAAGCCTACTAACTACTTTGTTGTTGTTGCTGTTCTTGTTGTTGTTGTTCTTGATGGGGGCTAGGCAAGGTCTATGGAAAAGGCATAAAAAGGCCTGTAAAAGGTATTTCGCGTTGAGTTAAACATACAGGAATTTTAGGACAGAAAAGTTATGATTTATTAATTAGAATGAAGATGTAAAAAATAAATAATGTGCATGTTAAACAGTGCCGAACAATTATTAATAATAAAATATAACGTATTTATTTTAATTTTCGTTGGTGAAACAACGCGCTATTAGACTGGAGATTTTAGCACGTGCCCCATGTAACCTGGAGGTCGGATCACGCCTTGATGTCATTGCGAGAAAAATCCCTCTCTGACTTTCTTTCATAATTTCGATCATCAGCTGTATCTAGGGGTATTTATGCCCTTCGGCCTCATTCATTTTGCTTCCAAAGGTTTTGAAACGCAGTTTCATAAGAAAAATACTTTGCCCACAAACCTCACTCTTCCTTCACTAAACCGCACACTGTTTTCCATCTTACTCTCTCGGATATAGTACAGTACTACCACATCATAACCTTTTGTGCATTAGTTCGTGTTCATTCTTGGGCATTCCACTGAGGGGTGAGGGATGTGTATTTCTGGTGATAGAAGTTCACTCTTGACGTGGTTCAGAAGTCACGTAAAGCCGTTGGTCCCGTTGCTGAATAACCACTGGTTCCATACAATGTAAAAACACCATACAGACAGACAGATTAGTTCGTGTTATGCCACTGTAGTTCTCACAGATGTCTCCGTTTTCTTTATGTTTATGCAATGTTTGCTTGTTTGTTTGTATTTTTTTTTTTTTTTACGTTGCACGGAACCAGTGGTTATTCAGCAACGGGCCAACGGCTCTACGTGACTTCCGAACCACGTCGAGAGTGAACTACTATCTCCAGAAATATACATCTCTCACCCCTCAGTGGAATGACTGAGAGTCGAACTCGCGGCCACCGTGGTAGCACGCCAACACCATTCTGACCACGCCACTAAGGCGCGTTTATGCAATGAAACAATTATTATTGTTCCTTCATCTTGCAAATCACTTCCAACTCCGAGGTTCTAGTCTGAAGTCCTTTCGTTCATTAACCCTTTCATGTGTGTCTGCTTCCCTGCAGGATATCATCCACTTCTTCTTCTTCTTCTTCCAAGAATTTTGCTCGACTTAATCTTGTCCACTCGATCTAAATCACTGGCAAATCCAAAGTATTTAATTGGAAATTTTGAAATGGACAGTAATCGCCTGTTCTATCAGGAATTACCGAATCCGTTATCATTAAGATTATTATTATTATTATTATTATTATTATTATTATTATTATTATTATTATTATTATTTTCTCTTAAAATTTTGTATTATCTCTACGACAGAATTTTTTATTTATTCCCATTTTTATATTTCTCAATCATGCTAGTATTACCTAAATCTTCGATATATGGTAATTTTTCATGGGGGGGGGGGGCATATGCCCCAGTGGCCCCACTCCCTGGGTCCGCTATAGTGATCTAAACCCATCCGTCAGTTCACCTGCACGTCACTCAAAGACATTTCTAATTAACGATCTCCAGCGCTTTCTCCTGTAACCCGAAGAGAGCGCCTCAGTGGCGTGGTTGGTATGGTGTTTGCGTCCCACCTCGGTGGTCGCGAGTTCGATTCTCGGCCATTCCATTGAGGAGTGAGAGATGGGTATTTCTGGTGATAGGAGTTCACTCTCGACGTGGTTCGGAAGTCACGTCAAGCCTTTGGTCCCGTTGCTGAATAACCACTGGTTCCATGCAACGTAAAAACACCATACAAAACAAATGACAGGCAGAAGGACAGTCTCCAGCGCTTTCTCCTGTAACCCG
>NC_061103.1:35434641-35444641 GCF_015104395.2 Macrobrachium nipponense | reverse complement strand
CTTCCTTCTTCAAAACATCTCGATGATACGGTGATAAGCGATAGGCTCTTTGCTTGAAAGGTTTTCCATCTTCTTGAATCTTGATTTCATGCTTGGTCAGATCAGTACGTCTAGGCACATCTGAAAAAATTTCTGGAAAACTTCTAATTACGTCACTTAAGTCTTCACCTTGTTCAACACTCAGATGTTTCAATTTATCCTCCAAATTTTCCAAAATTGAAGAATTATTCATCTTGCTTGCAGCTCCCAATTCGTAGCCATCATCGTCTTCTGTAGATAAAGTTGTCTGGGTTTACTGACACAGTTTCAGTTTTAGTTTCTGAGAAATAAGGTTTCAAAAAGAGGTTCATGTATCTTCCTTTGTCTTTTTTCTTCTTTCTGGTGTTTCAATCACATAAGTTCTATCACTAACTTAACTGAATTATCTTGTAAGGACCTTGAAATTTATTAGTGAGGGGAAATCTCTTGACAGGTAAGAACACTAACACTTGTGACCAATACTAAAACTTCTTAGCTTAGCCTTAGCATCAAATCTCCTTTTCATTTTCTCTCGACTCATTTTCAAGTTTTCTAAAGAGAATTTTCTAATCTCTTTCAACCTCTTCCTTAAGTTCTTCACATACTCTCCTTGACTTTCCTCTTTGATTTTCTTCCCAATTTTCTGCAAGAATCTTCAAAACACGGTCTCTCTTCTCTTCCAAAAATCATCTCATTAGGTGAACATCCCATACTTTCTTGATAAGCATTCCTAATTTCAAACAACATTAATGGTAACCAACATCCATTCTCTTCCTGACTCAGAACAATACTTTGTCAGCATACTTTTCAATGTCTGGTGGAACCTTTCCAAGGCACCTTGAGTTTCTGGATGATAGGCAGTGGATAAACTGTTGTTTCACTCCTAACAAATTCATCACATCCTGGAATAACTTTGAAGTAAAGTTTGTTTCCTCTGTCACTTTGCACTATTTCTGGTATTCCCAACTTTGGATGAAAAACTCCACAAGTTTTTCAGCAACTATCTTGGCAGATATGTTTCTAACAGGGATTGCTTCTGGATACCTTGTCACAGGACACCATTAATGTCAATAAACTAATCATTTCCTTTCTTTGGTCTTCGGCAATGGTCCAACCATATCTATAATACCCTTTGCTAAAGGGTTTCTTTCCTATAAACTTCTTTATAGGGTTTTGTAGGGGGGCAGTTTCTTGATGGTTTTCATTTCGGTTTTCCAGCTATCTGGCAGGTATGACACTCACGACAAAACCTGCTAACATCTCTGCGAAGTCCAGGCCAGAAAAAATATTTCATGATCTTCTCCACAGTCTTCCTGATTACCCATATGTCCAGACTCATGAGCTACTGCAACCACTTGCTTTCTCAATGATATGGAATCAAAATTTGATGATATTCGCCCCATACAGCATCTCCTGGTATATCTGTAGGTCTATACTTCCTCATCAGTAAACCTTCCTCAGATAGTAACATGGTAGGAGTTTGTTGCATCTCTTCTCGATCAACAACTCTGAAGAACAAATCAGTTAACGATGCATCCTTCTTCTGCAAGTCCATCAGCTTCTCTCTTGTCACTTGACCAACTTCAAGGGTTGAATTCTCAATATCTGCTAACTCAGCTACTGTAGTTTCACTACTGTCTTCAGCAACACTTTGACTACTCGGAGTCTCTTCAGGAACATCATGTTCTTCTTCTTATCGTCGTCGTCTTCTTCATCTTCTTGGGAAATCTCTTCTTGATCAGCACTATGGGAAACTTCACTTCCCTGGAATAATTCTTCTAAGCACAAAGATCCTTCACTTGATCCTTCTTGGGTGTGTAATCCTCAGTTTCTTCACTTACAGTTGTAGTCCTCTTCATACTTCTGGTAGTTACACAACTAGGAAACAGGTGGGGGTTATTCTTCTCCAACTCTTCTGTAGGACTAATCCTCAATGGTTTGTCTGTCACTACAGGACAAGGAATAAATGGCACACCCCACCATTTCTCAACAGAACAGTATACCTTCCACAGCTAGGAGTCTTTTTACAGCAAAATCAACATTGTTCCCTGTCACCAATTCACATGACAGGTGTAAGCGGCATATAGGAGTTACTTCCTCTCCTCCTATACCCTTCAAAATAACTGAATCTCCTGTGAGACTCTTCTCCAACTGAGGGTGAGAACCACGTACTACCACACTATGGTTACTCCCTGTATCACGTAATATCTTGACTGGTACCTGCATACTTCCTTCTTGAGTTGACAGCATACCCTCATAGATATATGGCTTAAAAGCCTCCACACTGCTTAACCACTCACTGCTTGAGGTAACATTTCCACTGGTTGCTAAACATCAGCTTGTTTAGTTTCATTCTTCTCTGGAGTCTGATTCTTTCCCACACTGCTCTTCGTAGTTTGTTTCACAACTTGACTAACTGGTTTTGACTGCTGTTGATTCCGGTAACACTCTTGACTGTAGTGTCCTACTCTTCCACACTTGAAAACAGACAATATTAGGTTTCTAACTGTCTGAAAAACTGGATGAGGATTTCACAATTAATTGCTGAGCTGTATTACCTTGTGTACTCTTAGTAGTATCACTTGAAGGTTTCCCATTAAATTTGTTCCTGTTATTTGGATAAGACTTAAAACCTGGGCGTTGTTGACTCTGGTACTTGACATTGTAATTACGTTTGCTACTGATTATATTGTAATCTTCACTAAGTGTAGCGGCTTTGTCAAGTTTCTTCACTTCTCTCTCTCTTAAATAGGCTCTTATATGTTCAGGAATTCCCTTAAGATACTGTTCAAGAACAAGTAACTCTTCTAACTCATCAAAAGTTTTAACTTTAGCAGCTTCTACCCAACGTTTGAAACACCTTCTCACTTTGTAAGCATAATCTAAGAATGTTCCTTTCTCATCTTTTCTTAAATTTCTGAATCTCTCATTGTAGTACTCTGGGGTCATCTGGTAAACTTGTAGGCACACTGTGTTTAAGTACCTGTAGTCTTTACACTGATCAGCTGTTAAGGCTAGATAAGCACTTCTCCCTTTACCAATCAAGACACTTTGTAGCAAAACTGACCATTTATCCTCTGGCCATCCCATACCTGAAGCCACTTTCTCAAAGTGATCAAAAAAACTCATCTGGAGCTTTTTCAGTAAACTTAGGGATTAACTTCTGTACTCTCACACATCAAACACAGGGTCTTGATTACCTTGGTTAGGGTTAGACGGTGTTACAGGTAATGTGGATCTAGCTCTTATTAATTCCATTTCCCTTTCATGTCTTGCGATTTCTCTTTTCCTCTTTTATTCTTTCTCTTTCCTCTTCTGCTGCTTTTTCTTCTTCTCTTTCTCTTCTTTCTTGTTTTTCCCTGTCTATTCTTTCTCTTTCAGCTTGCATTCTCTCTCTTTCAGCAAGCATTTTTAGCTTAATCAAATTCTCCTTCTGCTTCAATGCGTCTAAGCTCTAACTCTGCATCACTTTTCTCTTTCTTTTCTGCTTGCTTATTTATGAGATCAGCACGTGCTACATTCACAACTCTTGAGCCAATTCTAACTCATCTTCATCAGTTATTCTACCAGAGTTATCAATGATTCCATAGCAATACATCTTATTTGTGCCTTTACCATACTAGTAGACACATAACCACCACATGCCTCTGCTAAAGCGCTCCACTGTGCTCTAGACAGAGTGGTTTCAGACAAAAACTTGGACGGAAGGAGCTGCTAAAAATTCCTGAACATTGAACGGAAATGTGATATGACTTATAGATTGGGCTACGTGCTGTCAAAAGCACTACAAACACTACCGGAGTCGAGGTGGGTTGATGTTGTCTCCAAAACACTAATTACCTGCGCGCGAAAGGTATATGATTGGGTGAGAGGCGACATGAACTTTAGCCTCTCGCGGTGGTGTAGTAGGTAAAGCTTCACTGAACGTGCCTCCTGGGGGGGGGGGGGGGACAAAAAGGATCCATAGGTTCGTTCGCCCCTGGTCCAGGCAAATCTATTATCGAGAAAAAAATTCCCCTTCTATGGCCGGTTAAGCAGATATGAAAATATATTAATTTCCGAGGTAGAGCAGAATTAGATATTAAAGGACATGTAGCTCGTTAATATGTATATTGAATCACGGAAACTGTGATATGACCTTATAGATTGGCTACGTGCTGTCAAAAGCACTACAAAACACTAACCGGAGTCGAGTGGTTGATGTTGTCTCCAAACCACTAATTACCTGCGCGCGAAGGTATCCTAAGGGTGAGAGGCGACATGAACTTTTTAACCTCTCGCGTGGTGTAGTAGGTAAAGCTTCACTGACGTTCCTTTGGGTTTGAAAGGATCCATAGGTTTGTGCCCTGGTCCAGGCCAACTCTATTATCGAGAAAAAATTCCCCTTTGGTTAACATATATGAAAATATATTAATTCCGAGGTAGAGCGAATTAGATATTAAAGGACATTGTAGCTCGATATATGTATATGAATCACGGAAATGTGATATGACTTATAGATTGGCTACGTGCTGTCAAAAGCACTACAAACATACGGAGCGAGGTGGGTTGATGTTGTCTCCAAACCACTAATTACCTGCGCGCGAAAGGTATATGAGGGTGAGAGGCGACATGAAACTTTTAGCCTCTCGCGGTGGTGTAGTAGGTAAAGCTTCACTGACGTTCCTGGGTTTGAAAGGATCCATAGGTTTGCGGCCCTGGTCCAGGCAAATCTATTATCGAGAAAAAATTCCCTTCGGTTAAGCATATATGAAAATATATTAATTCCGAGGTAGAGCGAAGTTAGATATTAAAGGACATTGTAGCTCGATATATGTATATGAATCACGGAAATGTGATATGACTTATAGATTGGCTACGTGCTGTCAAAAGCACTACAACACTACCGGAGTCGAGGTGGTTGATGTTGTCTAACCAAACCACTAATTACCTGCGCGCGAAAGGTATATGAGGTGAGAGGCGACATGAACTTTTAGCTCTCGCGGTGGTGTAGTAGGTAAAGCTTCACTGACGTTCCTGGGTTTGAAAGGATCCATAGGTTCGCGCCCTGGTCCAGGCAAATCTATTATCGAGAAAAAAATTAAAAAAAATTCCCCTTTGGTTAAGCATATATGAAAATATATTAATTTCCGAGGTAGAGCGAATTAGATATTAAAGGACATTGTAGCTCGATATATGTATATGAATCAACGGAAATGTGGATATGACTTAGATTGGCTACGTGCTGTCAAAAGCACCTACAAACACTACCGGAGTCGAGGTGGGTTGATGTTGTCTCCAACCACTAATAATTCGCGCGAAAGGTATATGAGGGTGAGAGGCGACATGAACTTTTAGCCTCTCGCGGTGGTGTAGTAGGTAAAGCTTCACTGACGTTCCTGGGTTTGAAAGGATCCATAGGTTCGCGCCCTGGTCCAGGCAAATCTATTATCGAGAAAAAATTCCCCTTCGGTTAAGCATATTATGAAAATATATTAATTCCGAGGTAGAGCGAATTAGATATTAAAGGACATTGTAGCTCGATATATATATATATATATATATAATATATATATATATATATATTACCTACCCAAATACCTTAGCCAAATCCCTGATTAACGTCCAACAAAAGACATCGCCCAAAGACTCTGGGGGTATATGAGATCCCATGCCAGGACTTTGACCAATCTTACATCGGATTTACAGGTAAATCACTTCCCCAGAGATTAATACAACACAAACGGTCAGTTAGGTATGGACAACAGAACTCGGCTATTTTCAACCATATAAATGAACATAACCATAGAATAAACTGGAATATGTCACGTGTAATTTATAGCAGCAACTGCCGGTACAAGAGTCAAAATATGGAATCGGCCTTAATAAAAGAGAAGCAGGTAATGAACATCTCAAAAGGGAATTGGACATCGGACATCGTCGACGCAGTGTTCATTCAACCAACGTTAAGAAGATTAAAGGAAGATTATCAGCGGGGGTGACCTAAATTGGCTTACTTGTGGACGAATCTCTTGGTATAAATACCACCTTTTCTGTAAACTTTTCTCATTCATATACCTGAAGAGAGAGACAGCAGTCTCTGAAACTATAGTACTTTTCTCTCTACATTTTGGTGTTTTTATGGGCTCCTTTTATTAGATGGAATTCTGTTGTTACAGAACAAGATTTTTACCAGTCATATATATATATATATATATATATATATATATATATATATATATATATATATAATATATATATATATATACACACTCCATTGTTTCACTTTTATTCGTGGATGATTATTCCTTTATATAGTTTGGATATTTTTTATTTTTTTCATATATTTATTTGTAGTAAAATTAGAAAAATACCCCTGAAATTGGTGAAACTGCCACCTTGTAGTGCTGGTTTGAAGCCATATGCTGCCATACTCATTTTTAGTTAGTCTACTTTGTTTCCCGGAAGATAGGAAGCTTACTATGAACTATGCAATCTTACCTAACCTAGTAGGTCGTGTTACTAACCAGGACCCCATACCCCCAGTGAAGGATAGGAAACCACATTTTACCTATCAAGTTCCCTATAACACCTGCATGCGCATAGTATTCTAGGATGGCCAGTATACAATAACATATCGGTTTCTAGGTTAATGATAGTCAAATGACAAAAAATAACTGTTTATTCTTGATAAGCAACCAAAATACTATAGGAAAAATTACAAGGTAATAATCCGGTTGGATACTAGGAGCTAATACTGGCATCAGTAAACACCTCTTAATTCGTGTAAACAGTAAAACTCCTGGTTCCGTAAATTCCGTTGCCCCTAACGTAAAAGAGGCCAATTTCAGTCAGACCTAAAAGGAAAATTTAAAATAATCGGTTATGTAGGGTTGCTACATGATCAAGAAACATTGTTGTCTCTGTTCCCACTTCCTTAAACAAGGTTTTAAATCACGTTTCTGCATCCAGGATTCCTGTTTTAGGTACTTCTTTCATTTCTCATATGGAAGTAACACCGTCGGTTTTATTTCTACTATTCCGCGGTGGCCTAGATATGGCAGTTTCGGTTTTCTATGCAGTTTTACCTCCTGAACAAGAATTTTAAGTAATATTTATTCGGACGACTGTAATTAACCCCCAGGGCCCACCGCGAAATACATTGGACGCCCCAATCCCTAGTGGATGTCGTATCCGCGGTTACGTTCCTTGCAGTCCGTGCGGAACTATTCTTTAGAATTACCTCTTTTAGACCTAACATTTCAGATTTTTGTACCTTCTTGCTACCAGAACCCTGGTTTCGCAGTTTTCTATTTCAGCTCCCCAGATCATACGAGCAGCCTCCTCTTGGATAAGTAATTTCCTACTGAAGCTTACTACTTGACAGTTGACGGGTATTTTGTAATCTGTAGCAGTTTCTATATAGATGTACCTCTTTAATACTACTCAGATCTCCCAGTACCGAAATTAATTCCCTAAAATGAAGGCACTTGAAATATTCTAACTTAAATTTATTCCGCATTAAACAGAAACTTAAGTGTCGTTTTGAGTATCATGCCTCGTAATAGCTACTACGTTTTTCTTTAAGCATTTATAAAGATACCCAAAAACAAAACAATAATATCATGAAATGGTGACGAACTAATCTTTTATTATTATTATTATTTTAATTACAGGGTTGTCGACCGAAAGTCAAAAAGATGGTTATCTCTCCCAGTCTACTATTTGAAGGCCTTGCTACGGAGCGAGTGTTTTACTTATCAAGCAGATCTCCTGGTATTAAGGGACTGCAGTGTAAGTTACACCCGAGAAGGCATGTTAACTTTTAAAAAATTGTAACTGGAATTGTCTGTTTTATGAAATTCAAGGTATAATCTGGGCAATTATGGGCAAGGCAGCAGCTACAGCTCCAACACTTCAATTGAAAAATATTAGTGCATAATAGCTCATGTGGTGTGAAATATCATTATTTAAGAAATATATTGTATAGCCCACCAAATATTACAGACTAGGCAGCATTTGTGCATTTTATGTTGGTTACTGGTATTTATTTTATTAACAACAGTTTGAAAGGTAAATTTTTCACCGTTTTTATGTCTATTTAAAAAAAAAAAAGGTCAAATGTTACTTTTAAATGTATTTTCTGATAACTTTTGTGTAGTTAAGATTTGGGCACTTATTTTTTTTAGTGGGGGAAACCATAGTGTAGTATTGTAGGCCATAATATAAGTGAAAGTCTGGAAAATGTTTGGTTTGTGCATTTCAACATAAACATCACACTGAAAAAAATGACATTATTGCAAGAAAGGGTAAGAAAACAAGAAAAAGTAGCAGTAGTACTTGCAGGTGTCTACCAGATTATACTGGTTTCACTAACCCTTCAATTCTCCTAAACTAACTTAACCCCAAAAGTCCGGTTAGGAAAGTAGTGCGGTCCCTCTTCACTCGTTTGCTGGTTGAAATATTGACAAAAAAAAAAAAAAACTCCACCACCACAAAGAATGTATAAGTCTCGACTTCCAGTTATGGGTCGTAGACCTTTCCGTCACCTCAGACGTATCTTGGTCAATGGGGACCTTAAAGCATCCTTGTCCATTGAGGGAGACAGAATTCCTGAGTGGCACCTATATAACCTTTGTCCAACGAAGCCTGAGAATTGCTCCATGCAAGCCTCTGTCTGGGACAGCTGGCAAAGCTGACGGGGCAACCAAGTGTACTGCTAAGGAATTGCCAGAGAAGTCAAGATTACTGCTTCTCAGTCTTTTACCTGTAGAAACAAATACCGAAATCTTAATAGTATTTTTTTATTTTTCCTAGGTATACAAACCTGAACCTTGCATATTGAAGGAAACCCTCCTCTGCCTTCCCACTTATTCTTTACCATGGTGTAGATCTTGTGACCAAAATTCCAATGGGGGAAAGTCGAGCAAAGGGCCTAATGTCCTTCTCTCACCTTCATATCTCACTTCTTAGTCAGTGCACAGGCCGGTCCAGCGCTTGCTCACAAGAGTACTTCAGATATGAAAGGTTTAGGTTTGTATAACTAGGGAAAATAAAAATTACCTTTAAAAATTTGATATTTTGTAATGTCCTCTTAGTACTTCCTTCACAATCCAGTGTGTCTGTAAGGTAACGGAAATCTTTCTTTATCCATTTTTGTGTGTGTTAAGGTTGTCAGTCCTCCTTTCTTCATTCCAGCTGTATATCTAGCTTTTGCACAAATTATTCTGTTGTTAACCCAGTCTTCTGCACGCAGTGGTTCCCTGTGAACTTTTCTTTCTGTCTTTTTAAACCTCCTGTATTACTATGATACTTGGTAAAGGACTCAACACTGTGACAAACAAATATTTATCTCAAAACTTGCAACACCTTAAATCTTGCTAGTACCCTGTATCGTTATAATACCCTTCTAATTGTTTATTGCAATATGTACGCTAATGAAAGGCCTTCTTGAGATTCTAAAGTAGTCTCTTCTATTCCTTTTCCGCGCTGTAACATTTTTATTCCAGAGGTTCTTTAGTCCTCACCGTTGAGCAGCATTCCATAGGATGTAGTGCAATTGGAATTTCAGAAGTTTAACCGAAGATGCTATGCATTACTATCTTTATACTATTCTCATTGCTTTAAATATATTTTTGTCTGTAAGTTTTTTTCTCTCTCTTTTTTAAATAAGCGGAATATCTAATTTCTGTATTTCTTTTTACCTCATCTTACCCCTTCCTATTGACCATCATATTGTTTGGAAGCTTAAATTTCTAGTCAACACATCCAGTCACTTGCATCAACAAGCAGTGGGAAAGGAGTTTCCCTTTACCAGTCAGTGAAGCAGATGCGGAAGTAGACAGCGAACCCTACCGTCAAGCCTTTAGCTGGATACACTCCTTTATGGAAGAGTATTTTGGTATACCAGCTTATCTACCTGGCACATGTAATACAAGACTAGTATCTTTACATCTTTGGAGGGGGTGATGGCTGTTCTAGCTCCAAGAATCATTGGTGATTG